>NC_045447.1:4910426-4975295 GCF_002776525.5 Piliocolobus tephrosceles
ACCATCACCACCATCATCACCATCATCATCACCATCTAGCTGCCACCACCATCACCACCACTACCACCATCATTGCCACCGCCATCATCACCACCATCATCATTATTTAGCAGGAGTGACAGGCTCCCACCATTCCTGCCCCCACCATATGGCACAAACGGAAGATATTCCTAAGGCAGAGATCTAAAAATACTTAGAGCAATGAGAACATCTCTGCTCCTGTTGCAAGGATAAGTTTAGGACAGCATAATATAAATTCCAAGAAATCAGTTAAAGGATCCATTTTCAGACCATCTTTAAACAGGAACATCTTGTTCTGGTTGGGAAAGCATCAATTGCACCACTTCGTTCCTTACCCACATGGGGAAGGTTGTCTCCATGCATGGAATGTGCGGTGCTCTTCTCTCTTTCCTGTGCCTCCTCCGGGTGGAGGTGGGGGGGGGCATGGAAAGGGAAGGGTACCCAGTGGCAAGGGAAGCACAGAGCTTTGAGTCTGCAGCACGCTTGGTGGCACAGACCCTAGGTGTATACTACCACTGGCTCTAATACCAGATCTTCACCCAGAATGTTGCTCAAAAGACTTATGAATGAAGTACTCTTATAATGGGGTGATTGCAGACCATTATGTAAAGTTAGTGAATTGTTCCCAGATCTATGGAGAGACCTGAGATGCCAGTGGCACTGTCCCGTGGAATCCAGGGCAAAGACACTGCGTGAGCCTTCCTGTCTTCCTTTCCTCCTGTCCCAGGGGGCATATGAGGAGGTGAAGTTGGCCAAAACATATAGAAAGGCTTAAAAATGTTACATTGTGGCTGGGCACAGTGGCTCATGCCTGTAATCCCAGCACTTTGGGAGGCCGAGGCGGGCGGATCACCTGAGGTGGGAGTTTGAGACCAGACTGACCAACATGGAGAAATCTTGTCTCTACTAAAAGTACAAAATTAGCCAGGTGTGGTGGCGCATGCCTGTAATCCCAGCTAATCAGGAGGCTGAGGCAGGAGAATCACTTGAACCTGGGAGAAGGAGGTTGCAGTGCACTGAGATCATGCCATTGCACTCCAGCCTGGGCAACAAAAGCGAGACTCCGTCTCACAAAAAAAAAAAAAAAAAAAGTCTGGCTGTGGTGGCTCATGCCTGTAATCCCAGCACTTTGGGAGGCCAAGGCGGGCGGATCATCTGAGGTTGGGAGTTAGAGACCAGCCTGCCCATCCTCTCCATGTTAGTGGAGAAATCCCGTCTACTAAAAATACAAAATTAGCCAGACGTGGTGGCACATGCCTGTAATCCCAGCCACTCAGGAAGGCTGAGGCAGGAGCATCGCTTGAATCTGGGAGGCAGAGGTTACAGTGAGCCGAGATCACACCACTGCACTCCAGCCTAGGCAACAAGAGCAAAAGTCCATCTCAAAAAAAAAAAAAAGTTACATTGAATGACCCAGAAATCTCACTCCTAGGAATTTTTCCTAAGGAAATCATGGATGCCAAAAAAAAAAAAAAAAAAAAAAACAACCCCATAATGCCATAAGCATCTTTATCAGAGCTGTTTATACAAAGTGAAAAATTGAGAACAAGCTCAATGCTCAGCCCGTGTGATAGGGATGGCTTGGGTCAGCTATAGCACATCAAGCAAGACCGGAGGCCACACAGCTGCCAGAACCAGGAGAGGAGGAGGCTTTGGGAATGCTTGCAATATAAAAAGCATGCTATCAACTTTAACAATACCATTCTCCTAAATCCAAAAAAATTTACAAACTCTCAGGAAAAAAAGACTGGAAGAACCCATAAACTCCTACCTACACTCTCCTTCCCCAATTTTTATTTAGAAATAATTGACTGATATTTTTATTTTTAATTTAATTAATTAATTTAGATAGAGTCTGGCTCTGTCACCCAGGCTGGAGTGCAGTGGTGCAATCTCGACTCACTGCAACCTCCACCTCCCAGGTTCAAGTGATTCTTCAGCGTCAGCCTCCCAAGTAGCTGGGATTACAGGCACTCATCACCATGCTCGGCTAATTTTTGTATTTTTAGTAGAGATGGGGTTTCACCATGTTGGCCAGGCTGCTCTCGAACTTCTGACCTCAAGGGATCCACCTGCCTCAGCCTCCCAAAGTGCTGGGATTACAGGGATGAGCCACCATGCCTAGTCACAGCTGACATTTTTAAAAGCTCCTCAGGCTGGATGCGGTGGCTCATGCCTGTAATTCCAGCACTTTAGGAGGCCGAGGCGGGCGGATTGCCTGAGCTCAGGAGTTTGAGACCAGCCTGGGCAACACAGTGAAACCCCGTCTCTGCTAAAATACAAACAATTAGCCAGGCATGGCAGCGTGTGCCTGTGGTCCCAGCTACTTGGGAGGCCGAGGCGGGAGAATTGCTTGAACCCGGGAGGCAGAGGTTGCAGAGAGCTGAGATCGCACCACTGCACTCCAGCCTGGGCGACAGAGCAAGACCCTATTTCCGAAAAAACACACACACACACACACACACAGAAAAATGCTCCTTAATTGCTCAGAGAGCAGTCAGCCACCCTGCCTCAGTGGCTTGTGAGACAAGGGGGCCAACCCCACAGATAGCCAGCAAGGGAGCAGGGCAGGGGCAAGGACTCCAGGCCCAACCATTCAGGGTGAGGCTGCGGAGCTGCACAGACTGAGGCCTGGCCCGGTAGCGGCTTCTGACAAGGCTCCTCCTGCTGCGCAGCCAGCCCTAAATCTGCTGGGTCCCTGCCACCACCACAGAGAGGAAGGCGTGCCAGGGACTCTTGCAGCAGCTCTCTCACCCTGGTCCCTCTGTTGATCTGGACCTCCCTGTCTCAGACACACAAAGGGCTGTCCTCCTGCAGGCCTACACCTCCCTATGCCCGCTAGCCCTGGTGAGGAGTGCGGTGGAAGGGCTCAGGGCCTGGTGTGTGACCTTAGCCCTGTGTGACCTTGAGCCAGTCCCCATCCTCTCTGGGCCTGGCTCCCTTTTGGTAAAACTGGTGACCCAGCACTGGGCAGCACGGTGTCCCCCAGTGAGGTGGCCTGAATTCAAATCCTCTGGGAAATTGTGTGACCTTGGCTAGTCTGGCGCTGCCTTGAGCCTCACTGTCTTTGGCTACAAACACGGTCATTGTTTCTGCTTTACAGGGCTGACGGGAGATGAAGTGAGTCGGTGCCTGGCATACAGCACGTGATGTGTAAATGGTAGGAGGTGGTGGTGTTGGAGGAAAAATTAGCATTGCTTCCCCATCAAGGTGACAGAGCTTCACGCACCCCCACGTCTACCCCAACCAGATTTGTCTCTGTGAGTGCTGGCAGCGAGGAATCCAGCTGCCGCACCAGGAAGCTTCTCCAACATGGGAAGAGCTTGTATTGGGGAAAATCACAGCCACAGAGCCACCTGGCGTGGGATGCACAGGCTTGGCCTCTTACCTGCTTTATCACACGCTTGACTTTGGTTTCCATTTCCTCCACCACCAGGTTCACCCCCAAGGCCCCAGGATTCAGCTGGTACAAAACCTACCAGCAAGGAAGAGAGAAGCCTTCAGGAAATGCACACAACTCATCCCTTTCCAGAAGCCCAGCTCCAACTCCTTTTCCCGCCCCGGTAACTCCCCTGTCAGGCTGGCAGAGCAAGTGGCTCCACCCCATCTTGCAATAAAGGAAATGGCCCAAGGAGGGCAAGAAGCCTTTCAGTGGCAGGACTCTGATCTCACCTATTTGGGGCCGATTCTGGAGCTCTTTCTTCTACAACCCTGTATCCCTCCCCCTAACTGCAATGAGGACCAGCTGGGCACTCAAAAGCAAGAACCTCCCAGAGGAAAAGGGCTTATTCACTCTCTGTAGACCCCTGTGACCTCAGCTTCCAGCATCCACCTCCAAACTGGCTTCAAACAAGAAAGTAACCAGTCTTGTGGCTGGTACAATCAGGAAGCCATTGTGTGCCTGGCATGGTGCCAAGCACTTCACAGCCACCCTCTGCAGTTGATACCATTGCTACCTCTGTGTTTACATTGGGGAAAACTGAGGCACAAGGAGCTAGGTCCTTGCCTGAGGCTATGTCACTAGAAAGCAGGACACTGCCTGGGGTAACGCTGGGGGTCTGACCTTAGAGCCTGTGATTTGAGACAAATTTGCAGAGAGATGGCCACCAAGTCAGAACTCTGCAGAGACCAAGTGCTATGGGGCAGGGGGCTGGGCCGGAGATTGCTGGAGGCTAACATGCATCTGAGGATTGGGGGAGGGAGGGCAGGATCCAGAGGAGGAAGCCTGAGCCTAGGGACTCTCGGAGCCTATAAAAGATTCAGGAGTCTGTAATCCAGCCTTGTGAGCAGCCTGCTGGATATTCTAAGCTGGGGTCCCCAACCTAGTCCGTGACCTGTTTAGGAACCAGGCTGCACAGCAGGAGGTGAGCAGCAGGCAATGGAGCAAAGCTTCATCTGTATTTACAGCCGCTCCCCATGGCTCGCATTACCACGCAAGCTCCACCTCCTGTCAGCTCAGCAGCAGTGTTAGATTCTCATAGGAATGTGAACCCTATTGTGAACAGTGCACGTGAGGGATCCAGGTTGCACACTCCTTATGAGAATCAAATGCCTGATGATCTATCACTGTCTCCTATCATCCCCAGAGAGGATTGTCTAGTTGCAAGAAAACAAGCTCAGGGCTCCCACTGATTCTACATTATGGTGAGTTGTGTAATTATTTCATTATGTATTACAATATAATAATAGAAATGAACTGCACACTAAGTGTAATGTGTTTGAATCATCCCAAAACTATCCTCCCGCCTCCGTCTGTGGAAAAATTGTCTTCCACAAAACTGGTCCCTCATGCCAAAAAGGTTGGGGACTGCTGGTTTTTTTGTTTTGTTTTGTTGTATTTTGTTTCTGAGACAGAGTTTTGCTCTTGTGGCCCAGGCTGGAGTGCAGTGGTGCTATCTCGGCTCACCACAACCTCTGCCTCCTGGGTTCAAGCAATTCTCCTGCCTCAGTTACCCGAGTAGCTGGGATTACAGGCATGTGCCACCACACCCGGCTAATTTTGTATTTTCAGTAGAGACGGGGTTTCTCCATGTTGGTCAGGCTGGTCTTGAACTCTCAACCTCAGGTGATCCGCCCGCCATGGCCTCCCAAAGTGCTGGGATTACAGGTGTGACCCACCGAGCCTGGCCGGGGACTGCTGTTCTAAGGTACAAGGGGCTGAGGGCAGAGCTGGTGTGAGAGCGTTCAGGCTTAGGCAGCAAATTAAACAGTAAAATGGACCCATATCTTGGATCAAGTCTATTTTTTTTTTCCAAAAGCAGGTATATTCCTGAAAGATCTATTTTCTTTTTTCTCTGAAAACTAACTTTATTTTAAAAATTATCTGGCCACCAGAAGCTCATCTGTGTCACCGCTGGCAACGCCCTATAGTCCTCTCACACAAAGACAATTCTTCCCAAGTGACAAAAATCTAATCCGCAAACTGTTTCCAAGCGAATGCGTTTTTCACAAATGCTGAATTTAACATTTAATAAAGTTTACATATCATGTATAGAAGCATTTAATTAAACATTCACTTTTATTTTGTAGCTTTCCTTTTGTGTTTTGTAAATTTTTTAGGTCTCAAATACTTTCAAAGACCCACGCTGCAGGGGTGTTTTTAGGGGATTGGGGGGCTCCCAATTACGTACTCGGGATGTTTCCGGGGGGTCCTGCCTCGGTGGACCCAAGCGCCCAGACCCCGGGTACAAAGGATAGAGGAGCTGCCCCACGCCCTCAAATACTCAGCCAGGGCTGGAGAATCCTTAGTCAATTCACAAAGGCGGAAACGGAGTGGCAAAGGGCACCCAGGAGGTCACCGTTGGAGGCCCCCCGGGTTCAGCCTAGGAGCTGGAGGCCAACACTGACTAGGGCGCGGGTCCCTCGCCGCCCTCGGTCGGAACCGCCGGGGGCAGCACCAGGGTTGGCGACCGTTACCCCATGGAGCCCCCGCCTCCCCGCAGGGAACACCCGGCACCTGGTACTTGTCCATGGGCTCTCTGGGGTACCCTGGGCCTCGCTCCCCCCGCGAGGGGTGCCTGCCATCAGACTCTGGTCCAAGCATGTTCAGTAGCTACCGCGTACGGGCGAGCGTCCACCCCTGGCCCCACCCCGTGTGGGTCAGTGGGACCCGCGAGACCCTCCCCGCCCGAACGGCGTCCTCGAGGCATCCAAGCGTCCCTCCCGCGCGCTGGCCCCAGACCCTCAGGCCTGCCCCCTTAAAGGGGACGCGTTCCGCCGAGCTGGGAGGTGCCGCCGGGCCTGCGCGCGGTGGGCGGGGCCTCCAGCGTGAGAGGCGTGGCGTCGAGCGCGGCGGGGGTGGCTTCGAGCGGACCGGTCGGGAGGCTGGGGACGGTGCATGGCCCCTTTAAGACGCGCCGGGGCGGACCCGGGAGGCGCGCGGCCCCTTTAAGGCTTGGCCTACGTGGCAGCCGCTGGAGCCGCAGCCGACGCGGAGCGAGGCCGGCCGCCGGGCACTTCCTGTGGAGGCCGCAGCGGGCGCGGGCGCCGACGGGCGAGGGCCAGCGAGCGAGCGAGCCGAGCCGAGCCCAGCCTCCCGCCGTCGCCATGGGCCAGAACGACCTGATGGGCACGGCTGAGGACTTCGCCGACCAGGTGCGGCCTGCGGGCCCCTCCCCCGGCCCCGACCCAGGCCACCCGGGCGGCTCCGGAGTCGGCCTCCCAGCGAAGGGCGCCAGACCCGGGTCGCCCCCCGACTCCTTGTTCCCACAGAGGGACCCACCGCCCGGGCCTTCTGTCCTGGCCTGGATACCCCCAAACCCTGCCTGCTGGCCTGCTCTCCCCTGCCCGCCGGGCCGCTCCCGGGGCCCGGGCCTGGGCGCCCTGCCTGGCCAGCCGCCCCCACTCTCCACCTGGGGCGCGGGGCTGTGGGGGTTTCCTCGCGGGCCGGCGGCGCGAATCCTAGGGTTGGGTCGGGTCTGAGGCTCGCGGGGAGCGCCTCGGCGTTTGGAGCTGCTGGGGGTTCCCCGCACGTTTTTCCTCTCAGTGGGTCTCCCGGAGGCGGGCTGGGAGCTCGGGGACGAACGGGGGCCGGGGGTCCTCCCAGAGGAAAGGGGGCGCGCTGGCGTGCGCCCCAGCTACAAGATGCCACAGCACTTTTTCTCTTTCCCAGATGTGCTGGACTCTTGGGGTCCCTTTGACCCTGTCTGCATCTCCCTCGCCGTTTGGACTCTGCCCTGGGCTGGATTGAGTGGGGACCTGTACACAGCCTGGGAGGAGGGGAAGGTTATCTCCCTGATAGTTTCCTTCCAGAAGTGTCCAGGTGGCATTCTGAGCAACAGAGAAGCCCTTGAAACAGGCAGTTGGGTAACTGTTGAGAGCATTCGGAAACAGGGTGGACAGGATCCGATCCTACAAAGTGAAGGGACACGCAGCTCCCTTCCCTCTTTCTTGATTAAGCTTGGCAAAAAAAAAAAAAAAAAAAAAAAAAGGTGGTGCTGGTTACGCAAATTTATGCCTTTTACTTCTAAAAGAATCCCGTTATATCGACAAATTAACAGGGAGAGCCTTCTGTGGCCCACTTGCCGTTCTTTCCTCGGTTTACTTAATGTGTTTGTGTGGCTTTGCTAGAGTTTTAAGTAGTGATGGTTAAATTTTTAAATTTTTCTGGAGGTGGTAGTGAGTCATCAAACTCTGAGGCCTAGACTTATTGGAAGGCTTGTGTATGTGTGGTTTAAAAAAAAAAAAAAAGAAAGAGTAAGTGACCGTTTTCTAATCAGCTCTGGAGCTTTTTTCCCGTTCCTCCTGCGGGGTGATCTCTTTCTAGTGTGACCTCACCATCGGTTCTCATTGCAACACTGTCCTGTGAGCCAATATTTTAAATTTTGGGGGAAAAAGTGTATCAACTTGACGAAGCAGTTTTTTCTAAGGTCCTGATATTGTGCTTAAATATACAATTTTTTTTTTTTTTTTTTGAATTTTTTTTTGTTGTTGTTCTTTGAGACAGCGTTTCGACCTTGTTGCCCAGGCTGGAGTGCAGTGGTACGATCTCAGCTCACCACAACCTCCTACTCCCGGGTTCAAGCGATTCTCCCGCCTCAGCCTCCCGAGTAGCTGGGATTACAGGCGTGCACCATCATGCCCGGCTAATTTTTTTTTTTTCTTAGTAGAAACAGGGTTTCTCCATATTGGTCAGGCTGGTCTCGAACTCCTGACCTCAGGTGGTCCGCCCGCCTCAGCCTCCCGAAGTGCTGGGATTACAGGCATGAGCCATGGCGCCCAGCCTTTAAGACACAATTTTAAAACCGTGTCCCTTACAAAAACAATTCCTATCAAAAGCCCTCAAGAACCAGGTAGACCTTTTAGGTTTGTCAGTTTTCATTGACATCATTTATAGTGACCCATTTATATTTCTCCAAGTCACAACTCTAAGAAGATGACTCCTCATAGCCAAGGGAAGGATGACAGTTACATCCACTCACTCTTTGTCCTGGAAAACCTGGGATTTGCAAGTGAATTTCATAACCAAATCTAGATCAAATGTCTCCAGTCAAGCTGGTGCCCACTAGCAAATGACAGACTCTCCTCCTGACAAAAAAGAGTTCCCAGTCTCTTCACATGCTCCTTTCTTGATGATTTTTTTTGTTTTTTTTGAGACAGAGTTTCGCTCAGGCTGGAGTGCAATGGCTCGATCTTGGCTCACTGCAACCCCCACTTCCCGGAGTCAAGTAATTCTCCTGCCTCAGCCTCCCGAAAGCTGGGATTACAGGTGCCCGCCACCACGCCCAGCTAATTTTTTTTGTATTTTTAGTGGAGACGGGGTTTCCCCATGTTGGCCAGGTTGGTCTTGAACTCCTGACCTCATGTGATGCTCCTGCCTTGGCCTCCCAAAGTGCTGGGATTACAGGCGTGAGCCACCCCGCCCAGCCTTTACTTCTTGTTTTGTTATTAATGGTTTTTTTTTGGAGACAGAGTCTCACTTTGTCACCCAGGCTGGAGTGCAGTGGCACTCAGCTCACTGCAACCTCCACCTCCCGGGTTCAAGCTATTCTCCTGCCTCAGCCTCCTGAGTAGCTGAGATTACAGGTGTGCGCCACCACGCCCAGCTAATTTTTGTGTTTTTAGTAGAGACAGCGTTTTGCCATGTCATGTTGTCTAGGCTGGTCTTGAACACCTGACCTCAGGTGATCCGCCTTGGCCTCCTAAAGTGCTGGAATTACAGGTGTGAGCCACCGCGTCCAGTCTTCTTCATGTGTTCTGTTATGTTTTAAATGAAAGAAGCAGTAGCTTCGAACTGGAAAGGCTCTTGAGGGGGCACAGAGTCAACCTCTCCTAGGTTACTGAGAGGAGGCCAAACCCACTCAGGCTCCTAGACTTGCCTGTGGCCACTGAAGAAAAGCCGGGTCTTGGTCCCCAGCGCCCCCTGCCCCTGGTGTTGCTCTTCTGGCACAAGTCAAGGGAAGAGCACTGGCGGGTGAAGGGGCTGCTCATATACAACACCCAAGTGGGTTAGGACCATGTCTGTAAGGCAGCGCAGGCTGCCGCTGTCAGATGATCTCATTAGAGTGCACCTGGGTGGTGGCAGAGCATGGCTGCAGGAGCTTCCATGCCCTTTTGCCGGCAGCTTGGGAGCGCAGCGACTTGTATTCACCCAAACCCCAATCAGATAGACACAGGCAGGTTAATAGGGTTCGAAGTCAAAATATGGCTTCTTGTGGACAGAATCTGACCAAGCCCAGGTGGGGTTTGTTTCTATTTATCCACATAGTACTTAAAGCTGCCAGACCAGGCTTTTACATCAAAATGACCTAATTTGAAGCCAATAGGGGATTACCATGGAAGTCACTGATAGGTAAAGTGACACATCCATTTTTCCTCATTTTCAGAAAACAAGAGCAAAGCCGAAGTGACAAGATTTGACCAGAAAATGTGGGCTGCTGAAAGCAAGACCTAAATAAGCTTAGTTTCCCAGGCCCAGTGTCTTCCGATAGTATGACAATGACATTAAGTCTTTCACTGGGCCAGGTGCATGATAGACATTCCTTGTGTGACCTTCCTGACTGCAGGAGGTGGACCAGAGCGTCTCCATCTTCAGATGGCCAGAGGGAGGTTGGCTGGCTGCACTGGCTCGTGGTGGGCTGGAGACTGAGTCCACATCTTTTTACCCCAAAGGCTGGGTTCCTCACTGCTTGGTGGACCTTTCCTTCTGGTCTGCAGAGGCTGGTCCACGGGGACGAGCAGTCCGGTTAGTTTCTGCTGGCAGGCTCCCCGCAGCTGCATCTCTTGTCTCTCTGCCTCTGGCATCAAGCTCCTTGCTCTGGCAGCCAGGGACAGTGTCCTCTTGCTCCCGGGAGCCATGTTCTGTAGAAACTGCTGAGACATGCTGTATGCAGGAGCTGGGCATTTGGAAGCCATGGGAAGGGGCCAGAAACTCTAATGAACTCAGCAATCCAAACTAATGTCCATGCCTGCAGCTGCTCCTCATTGCCTATTAGACCCTCTGCAAAATGTAGCTTCTAAGCAATTTATACCCATAAACAGCAATATTAGCACTTAATGGGTTCTGCCTGGTGGCTCATCACCAAGGTGACAGAAAAGCTGCATGGGGCCTTCCTCTCCAGTGTGGCCTTTGGTGTTTTTAACCTGTCCTCAAGAGTGGCAGAGCGAGTCCTGGGCCCTGGGAGCTGGCCTTGGCCCTAGCTGAAGTGCTGGGGAAGCGAGGATGGGCCTGAGGACACCTGAACCCACAGGTGGCACAGGCACTGCGAGGCTTCCAGTGAACACTGCTGGTGGCTGTCTGGCGTGGCAAGGTCCTGTGACAGTGGCAGGCTCTGTCATATCCTGCCCTATACCATGAAGGAGTGGGGAGAGAAGGCAAAGAGGAGCTGTCTCACTTTTCTTTGTGCGGTGATCTTAACGGGAGGTTAAAACACAGCCACCTCGCTCTTTAGGGGAGTGCGGGGGAGAAGCAGGGGAAGTTGTGGTTAGCGAGGCTCCTCCCAGAACATGGGGCCCAGTCGTTCTCAGTTACGTCTTTCCTACAATTGGGATTTTGATCACACAGTTTTTTAGTAAAGCCAGGCCATCATCTCCCACATTGGGCTGCCGACACCGTTTCTGGCCCTGCAGGGTGCAGTGTGAACCTATAGAGCAGCATGGGAGGGAGGCTTGGGGAAGTTCTGGAGCTGCAGTGAGCCAGTGAGCTGGAGCCGGCTCTGACAGGCTGATGTGAGGGAAGCCGCTGGGCCGCAGGTGCTCGTGTCTGGGATGCGTGGGACCTGAGTTGGGCTTTGAACGAGGCAGCCCCAGTCCTTGGTGATCAAGTGCCTTTTTCCTCGATGTTCTCATTCACCACTAATTTGCAAGCCGCTTTCTGTCCTGAGTGTGAAGAGAAAGTGGAGTTTTCTATGTGGCGTGGGAGCTGCAGGTGGCTGTTATAGTGATCACTAGATGCCCACGAAGTCATCTCTCAGGGTGGATATCATTAATTACGTTTCTAAAATCCCCTTCAGTCGTCTAAAATAACCACCCCTTTGAGAGAAATCTCAGTCTTCCTGTTAAGCCCTTCAGATGCTGTCACTGCTTATGAACCATATCCTGCTTGATGGCGTGGTTCTCGGAGAGACTTAATGAGAAGCTTGGCCACAGAGGTGAGCTAACTGTGTCATCTCCTTCCTGCAGCCTGCCAGGTCAACAGCCACCTCTGGCTCTGCTGTCACAGTTCTCTGGCAGGGGGGAGGGGGACTGTCACAGGTTTTACGTGCTCGCCATGTTTACACAGGTCACCTGTGTGCTGGCTACCAGCAATGGCCTGAGTGCCTGCAGTGTGGCTGCTCTTGTCTGTCCTGGGGTGCTGTGTGTCCTTCCTGTGTTGGGGGCTCTTCTCTGCTGTGCTGAGGGGACACTGGCTTTGGGACATGTTCTAGAGTGGCATGACATGGTTCCAGTGGCCAATTTGAAGTAGTTGTGACTAACATGCATGTAGGAAATAAGGCTAATGTTGGGCCCTGGTCTTTAAACATGGCTTTTTCAGTGTTCAGTCCAAACAGATGCTCATTAGATAGTGGCTGGTTTAAAGGAGACTGCATCAGCCTGACTTACAGCTAGTCAGCCTTCAGTCTGGACCAGGCTTGCCTTTGAAAACCAGAACAGCCAAGCAGTAGATGTGCTCAGTTCAGAATGCAGTACCTACATTTTTGCATATTTTTCCCCACAGCCGAGAGCTGTGTCTCTCTCCTCACCATGTTCGCGCAGGGAAGGAGGTGTGAATTGCCTGTCCCACCTTCTCTCCCTTTTTTGCTCTTTAATCCTCTTGACCCAGACACTCCAATTAAGAGTCGCAGACTCATCAAACAGACTTTTAAACACTGCCTCAATCTTGTGGGCTGTGCACGTAGCAGATGAGCATGTTAAATGCGGGTCCTGCAACTGGGGGAAGCTTAGACCGCAGCCCATGGCTGGGCTGGTTTGCTCATCTCGGGCCAGTGAGTGCCTCACAGCTGTCATTTTAGAAGCAAGTCAGGACACCTCTGGTATCTGTCTTGGGTGTGGATTGCAGTCTACCTCTCTGCTGCTGTTGGGTTCCCCGCCCCACACCCACACCCCACCCTGGGAGTCCCGTCACGGCTCCGTCTCATCTCAGAGGTCTGCACAGCCTCTTGTTGAGCTCTTCCTTCCCAGTGGTTGCTCTTCCCCTGGTTCAGATGAGGTAAAGGCCTGTGTCCTTGCTGGGGCTTCCCAGCTGGGCCACGACGTGAGGCCATTACTTGAGAGCAGTGGCACATTGCATGCCGAGGTGGTGTGCTTTATTCTTCCATGGAATATGGGTGATTACACTGTTGCTGGGCATTTAGAGAGCAACGGGGCCATGAGGCAGAACCTGGGGAGGGTGTGTGGCGTCACCTTTCCCACCGCCCAGTGCGATGCGGGTTGCTTACCCTGTGCACATGGGCATCTTGTGCTGGTTCTCTGTGTTGGCCTTAAAATTCACAGGGGAGTATTTGGGGCCTTTTAAAAAATGAAAAGTGAAACAAGGTTTTCCTCCTAGTAAAGCTGGAAAGAATCTTACCAACCATTAGTTCAGCTGGCCTCACTTTACTGTAGGATAGTAGAGACGCTCTCAGAAAGGCCGTGTCCAGGTCACACAGTGTGCTGGCTGGACCGTACCAGGGCAGGGTGAGATCACAGGGCCTCAGAGCCTCCGCCTGCGCTTCATCTCCCAAACCCGCTTGGTGATTCTCTGGGTATCTGTCGGTCACTGTGATTTCTCCCATCACTTCTGTGGAGTCAAAGGCTGAGTAAATGAGTGCAGAACTGACACTGCAGGGCACAGTGGATTTGGGGAGAATGGCCACCTGGCTTTGTAATCTCTGCCTTTGCTGTCTGCCACATGGGAGCCAATCCACAGTGCTGACCTAGCCAGGGCCCCACCTGACAGGCTGGAGGGTGATCTGAACACCCAGGGGCGTGGTAACAGATGGGCAGCTTCAGCAGTGTCTAGGACTTTGAAGCAACTTTAAAAAATGCTGAAAAGTAAGAAACACACACATCTTCCTTTGTTCCAACAGTAGGTTTAGTCAGCCCTAGGAGGCCTGTGCAGCTGACTTTTGCTCACCTCCCGTGGGGGTCAGCCTCTTGGGTGCTCTTTATTTATTTATTTATTTATTTATTTGAGACGGAGTCTCGCTGTGTCGCGGCCCAGGCTGAAGCACAGTGGCCGGATCTCAGCTCACTGCAAGCTCCGCCTCCCGGGTTTACGCCATTCTCCTGCCTCAGCCTCCCAAGTAGCTGGGACTACAGGCGCCCACCACCGCGCCCGGCTAGTTTTTTGTATTTTTTTTAGTAGAGACGGGGTTTCACCGTGTTAGCCAGGATGGTCTCGATCTCTTGACCTTGTGATCCGCCCGTCTCGGCCTCCCAAAGTGCTGGGATTACAGGCTTGAGCCACCGCGCCCAGCCTTGGGTGCTCTTTAGACTCTGGCTTCCCAACCTGCATTCGTGGGTGGGTCCCCTGATCTTTCTCTGAAGGACTTGCTGTGTTACAGGATTTCTTTCACTTTGTATCTCAGTTTTGCATGGGTGATAAGAGAGAAGTGCATGGGGTAAAGCTGCGTGACATTTGTACCTGGCATCAGTAGTGCGTGTTGGCTACCTAACCCAGCCGTCATAAATGACCTGACTCACAGCACAGCAGGAAGTCATAAATGTTTTCTTTCCCTTTGACATTTGACAGTGATTTCACACACTTTCATTTCATTGCTGTTGAAACAGCTGTCCATCCTATTTGTTAGCGTGTTTTAATTTGCTCGAGATTATGCAGGCTTTGACAAAATCCCAGTGCTTTCTAGCCATTAGCGGTACCAGCTTCATACTGTGCTGACAGTTGCTGCACACACAGTCCCCAAGTCAGATCCTGAGCTTGCAGGGGAGAGCTCCGTCAGGGGCCGGGAAGCACTAGCCCTGGTTTGCAACAGTACACATGCGCTGTCCTCCTGCGCTCTGGAGATTTTCGGATAACTGTAAACACGTGATCTTACTATTCAGTCAGCCATGTGGCCATCTAGGCCTGGCACCCTGGCTGTCACCTAAGCCAACCCTTGTTCTGTCGGTACTCTGGGCGTCATTGGGCAGGCTGGGAGGTCCAGGCCCTTGGCACCTCAGCCATGTGTGACCTGCAGGCTGGGGTCAAGTCTTGGCATTGCACCATCAGGTCTGCGAAGCCGGGGGAACCCCTTCCCTCTGGGTTTCATATGCCCATTTGTAAGGTGAGGGGTTGGACCAGAGCAGCAGAGATGCCTGGCAAAGTGCAGTGGTGCCTCAGTAGGGAGGCTGCTGCCGGCATGTCGTGGGCAGAGGCCAGGCTTGCTGCGTCATAGCCTGCAGCACCCAGGATGACCCATGGCAGAGAGGCCTGGCCTCAGATGCTGGTAGTGCTGAGGTGCAGAAGCCCTGGATAGATGACCTCTAAGTGCCTTTTCAGATGTCATTCTGTGATCCCAACTCGTAAATGCCTTTGACTGAAAAGAGCAGCTCTGTGTCTTGCTGCAGTGCCACCTTCAATGACTGTAGTTGCCTGCCGAGGCACCGGGGAAAATCACAGTGGCAGAGTGTTAGGGCTGCCGCCCTCTGGGGTCTGTCCCAGAGGGTCTAATGTCAAGTCATGCATCTCCGGGACTGATCCTTGGATTGTCTCATGTGTCCAGACTCACAGGGTAGCACTCAGGAGCAAGCACTGAGAGCCCCCTAGTCTGCCCTGGGAAGGCACCGAGGCTGACAAGAGCTCTTGCCTTCCGCAGCGTCTGTTCCTCACGCACACCCCGCCCAAGGACGTGCCCGGCAGCGGCCTGGTGCTCCCCGCCGCAGCCACCTCACCCTTGGGTTTCTGTGGCCCTGCAGTTCCTCCGTGTCACAAAGCAGTACCTGCCCCACGTGGCGCGCCTCTGTCTGATCAGCACCTTCCTGGAGGACGGCATCCGCATGTGGTTCCAGTGGAGCGAGCAGCGCGACTACATCGACAGCACCTGGAACTGCGGCTACCTGCTCGCCTCATCCTTCGTCTTCCTCAACTTGCTGGGACAGCTGAGTGAGTGGCTCTGAGGGTGGTCAGGATTCACTGGGCGTCTTGTTCTGTGATCATTAGCAGTTGGGAGGCTGTGTGTGAACTCGGGGGTCTCCTGAGACTGCTGTCCCCCGTCCATTCCCCTCTTCTCCAGCTCAGCTGTGCCAGGCCAGGAGTCTGGTTCTGCAAGCCTTGGCAGGGATGCTCAGTCTCTAGCCCTGGGCTCACTGCTTTAGGGCTTGCTAAGGAAATAGGACATGGTGTCTGTCAGGGACCCAAAGCAGGAGATGCTGGAGTCTGACTGGTCTGGGTGGATCAGAGAGGAACTAAGGCTGTCAAAGACAAAGGTGTCTAAAAAGGATAAGTAGATTGAGGTAAATGGAGAGGGGAGAGCATTCATGAGCCCAGAATGAAGCTCGTGTTGGCTCAGGTCTGTCTTACGGCCTTGGTGGACCAGCTTCTGGTGGCAGTCCTCCCTCCTTTGTACATTACAGGCCAAGGGATTTGCGCTTCCCCCCGTTCAGAAGCGCTCCACAGTAGAACAGTTAATTGCCTGCCTCAGGTAGGTGGCTGACTTGGGAGCTGACTGTGGGAAATGGCCCGTTCTTTATTACGGCAAGGGCTCCACTTTCTGGTGTTTGTGATAAGTCTAGTCAACTTACCATGTGTGGTCCTTGCCTATCATTAATTCTCCCAGAAGTTACCTTTTGCTTGGATAGGTGGTTTGGCTGCCTCTGGATGAAAGGGCCAGGTGAGATGGCAGTGTACCGAGACAGTGCTCCCCCCGGCCCCGGCACCCACCCTCAGGCCCCCTAACCCTTGTCCTTCCCTCCAGCTGGCTGCG
Organism: Piliocolobus tephrosceles; assembly: GCF_002776525.5. Lineage (NCBI taxonomy): Eukaryota > Metazoa > Chordata > Mammalia > Primates > Cercopithecidae > Piliocolobus > Piliocolobus tephrosceles. The sequence goes on from NC_045447.1 coordinate 4,926,788, forward strand.
TCCTGGTGTTGAGCAGGAACTTCGTGCAGTACGCCTGCTTCGGGCTCTTTGGAATCATAGCTCTGCAGGTACACGGGCTGCGTGGTCGGGGCTCCCTTCTTTTTGCTCTGGTGGAGCAGAGCTTCTGAAAAGACGTCCTTGAGGGTTCAGTGTTACTCCCCCTTCAGTCCCTTGCATGTCTCTGACTGCCTGGAGCTCCTTTCTCTTCTGGGGAAGTCGTGAGCCCAAGCAGGGCTGTAGAGGCAGGTCATTCGGTACTGGACCATCTTTTGTCCCATTCCTATGATTACCGTGACAAGGGAAGTCCCGAGCTTGGTTGCAGCCAGGATGCTGTCTTGTCATCACGTTGCTTCATAAAGAAGAATACCTGCTTATTCAGAATGAAATGCTGGGAACAGAATATCTGAATCCATATCAGTGGTCTCAGAATAACTTTGTTCTCTGGAACATCATAGCACATTTCTTGAGAAATACAGAACCACATTTTTGAGCTTAGATTTGTCCTTGGTCTCCTGTGATGGTTTTGTGTGTTTTAGACTCCAGCTGACATTGGAGAGACTGTCTAAAGTATTATGAAGTCTGTGGAAATGCCTTTGGAAAGGCCGAGACTCAAGTGTCTCTCTCTTCTTTCCCCTCAGACGATTGCCTACAGCATTTTATGGGACTTGAAGTTTTTGATGAGGTATGTGCATTCTGGTTGGTTTTAGTTGGTTTTAGTATACGCTGCTCATACAGGTTGAGCATTGCGAATCCAAAGTCTGAAATGCTCCAAAATGGCAAAAATCTTGGGCACCAACATGACACTCAAAGGAAGTGCTCATTGGAGCGTTTCAGGTTTTGGATTTTCAGATTTGGGATGCTCAGCTAATAAGTATATAATGCAAATATACCAAAATCTGAAACACTTTGGGTCCCAAGCATTTCAGGTTAGGGATACTCACTCTGTAATTCTAAACTCAGTTAACTATTGGTTGGAGTAGACTTCTTTGGGTCCAAACCAAGCTTGTCCAGCCTGTGGTCCACGGGGTGAATGCGGCCCAACACAAACTCATAAACTTCCTTAAAACATTGACAGCTTTTTTGCAATTTTTAAGTTTTATTTTTTAGCTCATCAGCTATCATTAGCATTAGTGTGTTTTATGTGTGGCCAAGACAGTTCTTCCAGTGTAGCCCAGGGAAGCCAAAAGATTGGAGTCCCTGGTCTAAATTCCGCCTCTTAGAAACAGGTTCTAAAGAGGATGTTGCAGAGCCCCTATAATAGTGGAGACCGAAGCCGCTTCTTCTGACCCCTTATTTCACGGGCATGGGGACTCAGGGTCTGAGTGGAGGACAGGCCTGCCCACAGGGACCCAGCTGGTCAACACTGAAGCTGTGACTAGGACGCGGTTGTGTGTGTGTTCAGGTAGCCTATTGCTGTCGAGGTGTAAAGATATCTCTGTCTCTTCAGCTATGTAAGGAACTATGTCAGGTTTTACATGGGTGTAACTTGAGTCTGAGTTCCTGTGCGCATGCCTGCCTGGTCCTGCTTGGCAGATCACTGGGTCTGGAGAAAGGGAAGTAAGGGCCTTCCTATACTGGCAGCAAGTTCTCCCTGCACCTGGTCTCACAGACAGGCCAGATCCTGGTGAGGCTTAGCTTCCAGCCCACATATCTGTTCCTCAGGAACCTGGCCCTGGGAGGAGGCCTGTTGCTGCTCCTAGCAGAATCCCGTTCTGAAGGGAAGAGCATGTTTGCGGGCGTCCCCACCATGCGTGAGAGCTCCCCCAAACAGTACATGCAGCTCGGAGGCAGGGTCTTGCTGGTTCTGATGTTCATGACCCTCCTTCACTTTGACGCCAGCTTCTTTTCTGTAAGTATTCCTACTTGCCTGAATGGGTCTGGTTTCTTGTCCTTCAGAGAGAATGCTGTTCCTCCCCCACCCCCTCCCTGCTCACCTCTCCCTGGTTGGGTACTAACCACAACCTGGGGGAGCTGCTCAAATGGAGCAGACTTTTTGATCCCATTAAAACAGACCAAAACATCGTCAATCTCTTGTGTGTCAAGCCTCCCTTCCAGCAAGTGAAGGCCAGAACCTCTGACCGTGGTGGAGTGTGCTTGGCCCTTGGTAGGGCCAAAGCTCTCCACCCAGGCTCCCCTTACTCTTCTTTCTCTCCTCCCTGTTCACATCTTAAGTAATTCCTGTGTGTCAGGTGTCAGAGGAAGGCCTACAGGAGCTTCCAGAGCACATCTCTGGAGCTGACTGAGAGCCCTGGCTAGACAGTGTCCAGAAAGAGCTCTTGGTGCCATGGGGAGAAGAGAGAGGATGTTTCTGGCCTGGATGGCTGGGTGGGCCAAGAAGCACTTGGGAATTTAGTTATGGATTAGAGAGAGATTCATCTTGGTAAATCACAGCCTTTTACTAGTTGGGAACTTCAATTTTCCCCAAACCTTCCACAGTTCAAAGCTGGTGCTTTATTGCCTCCTGCCTCCTCCCAGCTTTTATCTCCCCTCTTGCACCAGCAGCCGTCTCAGCAGTAGCTACATCAGCCTGATGGATAGAGACTTCATGATATGCAGCAGCTGGAACTTTTGTTTATAAAGCATCTCTTTTCCTCACGTTTATTTTGAATTTTTTACGTTTCAACCTATGCAGATTGTCCAGAACATCGTGGGCACAGCTCTGATGATTTTAGTGGCCATTGGGTTTAAAACCAAGCTGGCTGCTTTGACTCTTGTTGTCTGGCTCTTTGCCATCAACGTATATTTCAACGCCTTCTGGACCATTCCAGTCTACAAGCCCATGCATGACTTCCTGAAATACGACTTCTTCCAGACCATGTCGGTGATCGGGGGCTTGCTCCTGGTGGTGGCGCTGGGCCCTGGGGGTGTCTCCATGGATGAGAAGAAGAAGGAGTGGTAACAGTCACAGATCCCTACCTGCCTGGCTAAGACCCGTGGCCGTCGAGGACTGGTTTGGGGTGGAGTCAACAAAACTGCCAGCTTTTATGTATCCTCTTCCCTTCCCCTCCCTTGGTAAAGGCACAGATGTTTTGAGAACTTTATTTGCAGAGACACCTGAGAATTCATGGCCCGGTCTGCTCTGGAGCCACAGTCTGGCGTTTGACCCTTCAGTGCTGGCCAGCCTGGCAGTTGGAGGCCTCCCCCATGCCAAGGCTTTGAACAGCCCGCTTGGCTGTGGCATCTCAGTCCTATTTTTGAGTTTGTTTTGTGGAGGTGCAGGAGGGCCTTCAGGCTGTGCTGTGAGCAGACACATTGGTATCACCATTCAGAGCAACCTCCCTCTTATTTTTAAGTTTACGTTTTTAGCGAAAACTACTAAATGATTTTGGGTCGTTCAGCCAAACTTCAAAACGGTTAAATCTCCCTGGTTTAAAATCACACCAGTGGCTTCAATGTTGTTCCTGCCCCTGTATTTGTAGTATTTTATGGGAACAGTGAAAACATTTAGGGACACCCAAAGAATGATGCAGTATTAAAGTGGTGGAAGCTGCTGTTTATGATAAAAGTCATCAGTCAGAAAATCAGCTTGGATTGGTGCCAAGTGTTTTATTGGGTAACACCCTGGGAGTTTTAGTAGCTTGAGGCAAGGCCGAGGGGCAAAGGAGTCCTTGGGGAAGCTGCTGGTCTGGGTGCTGCTGGCCTCAGAGTTGGCAGTGGGGAGGGCTATTGAGACCACACACGGGGTGGCCCCAGCAGCAGCACCCCGCAAGCCACCCTGGCCAGCTGCTCGGACCAGCTTGGGGAGCTGCAGCCACTGTGGGCAGGGGGTGTGGCGGGAGCTCCCAGCACTGGAGACCCACGGACTCAATCCAGTTACCTCACATGGGGCCTTTTCTGAGCAAGGTCTCGAAAGCGCAGGCCACCCTGGCTGAGCAGCATCCTCCTTTCCCAGCTGCACTCGCCCTGTGGGCAGCCCGACACGCCACTTTCCCGAGGCTGTTGCTCACTCAGATTGTCCGTTTGCTATGCCGAATGCAGCCAAAATTCCTTTTTACAATTTGTGATGCCTTACCGATTTGATCTTAATCCTGTATTTAAAGTTTTCTAACACTGCCTTATACTGTGTTTCTCTTTTTGGGGGGTTTAACTGCTTGTTGCTCCCTGTCGTCTGCACCATAGTAAATGCCACAAGGGTGGTCAAACACCTCTCTGGCCCCTAGACCTATCTGGGGACAGGGTGGCTCAGCCTGTCTCCAGGGCTGCTGCGTCCCAGCCCCAAGCCTGCCTCCAGCTTGGCCTCTCGTCCGTTGGCTCTGCAGGGCAGCGGTGAGGCAGGTTTCTGCTCATAAGTGCTTTTGGAAGTCACCTACCCTGAGGAGGGGGCACCTTTTTAACACAGCCGAGCTAGTCCCAACGCTTGCAAATCTTCCCCTGGTGGCCTACTTCCTTACCCCGATAGTGGTAAGATCAAGCAACGGCTTCAGGACATGGGTTTTTTCCTCCTGTGATCATTCAAGTGCTCACTGCACGAAGACTGGCTTCTCACTGTTTCAACCTCACCAGGGCTGTCTCTTGGTCCACACCCTGCTCCCCATCAGTGCCGTATGACAGCCCCATCAAATGACCTTGGCCAAGTCAGGGTTTCTCTGTGGTCAAGGTTGGTTGGCTGGTTGGTGGAAAGTAGGGTGGACCAAAGGAGGCCACGTGAGCAGTCAGCACCAGTTCTGCACCAGCAGCACCTCTGTCCTAGTGGGTGTTCCTGTTTCTCCTGGCCCTGGGTGGGCTAGGGCCTGATTGGGGAAGATGCCTTTGCAGGGAGGAGAGGGTAAGTGGGATCTACCAATTGGTTTTGGCAAAACAGTTTCTTAAGATTTTTTTGCTTTATGTGGGAACCAGATCTAAATCTCATTTTATGCTGTATTTTATATCTTAGTTGTGTTTGAAAACGTTTTTGATTTTTGGAAACACATCAAAATAAATAATGGCATTTGTTGTATGCAGTGTGATCCTACAGTGTTGCCCAACCTGACTGGGGCTCCCCTCAGGATGCCAGTGGGCGAGGTTGCTTCTCCAGGCTTCTCTGAAGACCACTCAGAAGCCACGTCCAGAGAGAATTAGTTCCTCAGAGTCCCTGCTGCTTCCTGGGTGTGGGGGACAGACCCCCTCAGCCCTGCCTTAGAGGGCAACACATGTCATGAGACAAGGATAAGTAGGAAGAGAAGACATGGGGACAGCCAATCATTCAGAGGACATGCGGTTTGATGAGGAGCGGGGGAAATACCTGAAGGCTCTCTCGAAACTTCACGGCATGTGCTTTTATTAACCTGGCTGTTTACAGGAGCTGAAGCTCTTGGGTTTGCAGTGATGACTCTTGAACTTCTTTTTCAACGAGCCCAACTGCTTCTGTGGGATAAACAGAATTCTGATTACTGAGCCTTTCTGATCCCATGGAGAAGGGGGCCCTGGAGTGCAGGGCTTTCCCCACCCGTACAGCCTCGGAGGTGTTGGTGTCAAATACCCACAGAGGCTTTCTCCACCCCCGTTTCCTTAACAGCTGCAGGATTAGACTGCGCTCAGCAGGGCCTTGGAGCATGGTGCAATGCCACACGCTGATTAGGACCTTGACCTCTTCTAGCCTTGGTCCTGCTTATCTACCAAAGGCGGGGAAGTCTCTACTCCTGCCCTGATGGCGAAGGCAAAGGTGGTGGCTAGTAATCAGGTCCCTGTGCCCAGAGGTAAGGACAAACAAGCCACAGCTCATAGTCTGAGGTGGGAGGGTGTCCTCACAAAGCACTGGTCTTGACCGTGGTCCATGGAGCCTGGCTTTCACAAGGGGCTGGCTGGGAAGCAACGGTAGCCACTCACAGCCTTCCGCCAGCCAGCGGCCTCGGCTTCTATGGTCCTTGTGTGTTGTTGGCTTGGGATTTCACTTGTGAAAAAGGTGGTTTTCTTTTTTTAAACAAATGGAAAACCATCACTAGAGGAAGCCACTGCCACACTAACAGAGCAGAGGTGACAGCTCACCTTCCCGCGCTTCTGGACCAGTCCTCGGTACACGGCTGTCTCTCTCCTGCCCTCATCAGTGACCTTCTCTCTTGGGGGCTTTGCCTTCTCATCCTCTTCGTCTGTCAAAAAGTCATCAGTGCCATCCGCGTCCTCTGTGCTTCCAAGGTCCTTTCTGGTGAATAGCTCAGCTGGGAGGAACATGGATTGGCTGACGGTTATTTTAGGCTGAGTTCACCACCACCTTTGCAGGGGACGCCGCACCACAGTCTGCTCCCTGCTGACAGGAGAGGGTCAGGGAGAGGCAGGGGTCGTTCCGCTTACGTGGGTACAGGTCTGTCATGCTGTCGTCACTTGGAGCTCCCCCTTCATCACTGGATGTGGGCTCCCAGAAGGCTTCCCGCGGGCTAGGCCCGTCACCGTCCATCTGCTCCTCCCTCCTCCTCCTCCGGTGCACCAGGCAGGCAGGGACGTACTCCACCCCTTGTTTCTGACATTCTTCATCTGGGAGATAAGCCAGCACACGCTGGGCACCTCCACACCCCCCACGGTCCTCTGGGCCACAGCTAACCAATGGGGCCTGCACTCGGCCAGGGCCCCACAGCCCCACTGCCCTGGACTAAAACCAAAGCAGCTGCTGGGTGCCTCAGCTCTGTTCCTACCAGGCATGCAGGGAGGGCGGTGGGGCAGGGCTGCAACCAGGAGGCAAGAAGATGGTACAGGTCTACTGGGCCTTGACCACTCATCCCAGATCCAGCCAGGCCTAGGAAGCTATGACTAGGAGGGCACTGAGGAGGCCCAAGGCCAACTATGCCCCAGTTAGGTTGGCATGGCCTCTCAAAGGCAGCGTGGGCTGGCAGTGATGCCACCCTCTCCCCAGCAACCTGAAACCCTCCCTCAGCACATGGGAGGGGTCAGTGGAGGTTGGCTGCCTAGCCTTTGCTGCCCCTTAGTGGGTGAGAGGGGAGTTGGGACAAGGCTTCCATGGAAGGACCTCACTAGAATCACCACCGTTGTCCCCTCGTATATTAGAGGGTCTGCTGGGGCTTGTCCTCCAGTCCAGCGCAGCTCCCATCATCATCCCTCATGGGCTGCACAAGCCGTGCTGGGCCCTAGCCTAGCCTAGCCTAGATGGCGGCCCATCTCCAGGGCTCTTACTCTCCTTGTCTCTGGCACCCACCCCCATGGCCATGCAGCAGCCTTGTCACCACCAGAACTTGAAGGCAGAGCCTCCTCACAGCCACGTTCGGACTTCTCTGGACGACTGCTTTGTAGGGACCTCAGCGCCCCAGTCCCGTCTCAGCTCCACGGTCCATCATCATAACCACTCTTCATGGGAACCCCATGGCCCCCTGCAGTTAGAACCTTCCTGCCCACCCCTCGACAGCTAACATACTAGCTGGAAAAAGTCCAAGCCCCAGGCTGGGAGCCCTCGTGCCTGTAAGGCCTCTGCAAGGTGCCCACCTTCTACTTGAGAAACCCTAGTCCTGCCTTCTCAATCCACGCTCATGCTTGGGAAGGCTAGACCGCCTCTCCGAAGACTCATCAAAAGCCTGTGGATGCATCTTCCCATCCACAAGCCAACCTGAATCTGTCCGCTCCAGCCTCTGTCCACTTCCCTCCTTAGCTAGACTCCAGAAAGTCCTTCTGGTGACCCAGGACATGCCTAAGGCCGGACACTGCCCTCATGGGCTGCAGCCTACGCTCCACTCTAGCCAGGTGTCCCTGCCAAACTTTGGGTGCCTCACCAAGGTTGCCAGGGGCCTCCACGTTATCAAATACATCATTTGTCCTCATCTTCCCTTCAGTAACACGGGAGGACTTCCATCCTCTTCCTGAGGCTCAGGACCAGTCCTCTCTCCCTTCTCTAAACTCTCGCTGGGTGCTCTCAGCATGAGTGTCCCTGTTTCAAAAGCCCGATACTTCCCTAATACACACCTTTCCTAATACAGCTCAAGCTTAAAACCTTCAAAGGGACTCTGAATTCTTCCCCCAAAACCCACCGTCTTTTCCTGGATGGCCACAGTCAAGGGGCTCTCCCTTCTCAACCATGCACACTGTCCATGCAGCCCCAGCCAGCCCTCTCCACACACCCACTGCAGCGCTCCTGGCCTGGCCTCCGGGCCATCCCTGCTGTGCGCACTAGCCCAGCCTGTTCTTTGGAGCCTACCTCAGCTAACACATTTTTGCCTCAGACATCCATGGACCCTGGCTTCTCCCTGGGGTGCTGTTCCCCCTGATCCCACTGCTACCACATCCCTCCAGCCTCAGCCTCGAGCGAATCCCTCAGCAAGCCTCCCCAGCCCTCCTGTCTCCGCAAGCCCACCCCACATCCCTCGCCAGGTTTCTTCCACACTTTGCATCCCCACGTGCACTCACTCCCTCCCAAGCCTGCTTCTGGCTCTGCGCCTGCCTGCACTAGAAGCTGTGGGGTCAGGGGCCATCATCCCTCTCTTCATTGTGCCAAAACCAGGCATGGTGCATCAACACGGATTGCTGAAGGATGACCTGCCTTCAAGCACGCTCCATTTGGGGCAGGGCGGGCATGCACTCAGATGGCGATGCACTGATGGGGGTTCACTGGGACTTACATTTACACAGAGCTCGCTGGTACCGCCGGCCCTGGGTGTGCCTCAGCACGTGTTCTGGGCACTTGTTGATGTGCCGCAGGGTGAGTTTGCAGAACAACTGGTGCCTACAGAGCACAGAGACCAAGTTTGTAGGGACAGTTCACATCAAGGATTCAGACTGGTGGCTGTGTCTTGGACTCTCCCCATGCGGCTTGGGCATAGGGCTTTTAAAGGCTCCCGGAGCAATTCCACTCTGAAGCTGGGCGGGGAACCGCTGACCCAGGCCGACTGCTGCCTCTTAATGTTTACCGGAAAAGTAGGCATGGCAGCCTCGCTGACTGCTCCAAGATGAGTTCATGCAAGAGGACGACTCCACCTGGCCAAGTGCTCAATGAATGGAAAGATCTCATCTCTGTTTCGACGATTATTACCAACCCTAGTTTCCAGGTAAATCAAAGATCCCTTCTGGGGTCAAGAGGAGAAACCAACGCTGTTCACAACCTCAGGTGACAAAGCACAAGCCTCTACTCCTCTGTGAAGCAGCCACATCCCACAGGACAAACCTCCGGTTTACCGAAAAGCAAACGAGCTCACCAAGAGGCCTCGCCAGGATCGCAGGTGACTCCAGCACCCGGGCGCCCACCTGGATCCCAGGGCTCCCAACTCTGAAAGAGTTGGGGCTGCAGCACTGGCGGAGTCCTCAGGAGGAGGGAACTTTGGGGTTTACCACCCAGGACCTATTCTCAGCCGAGCCCTCCCGGGAAGCTCCCTTAGAGGGGGCTCAGGCACCGGCCCCTTGGAGGGGGCTCCGGGGGGCACCAGCGGAGGGGCTGTCCTAATTGCCCTGGGCCTCCCCAAGCCGCCGCGGACCACCTACGGGTTCTTGGTGCTGGGCACGATGTGCGGCTCGAACTCTGCAAAGTCGAAGGCCGGAGAGGCGCGGACCAGCCGCTGGTACTTTTTGCCGCGGGTGTACACCTGGAGCTCCGGCAGGCGGCAGGGCAGCTCGTGACCAGTCAAGATGCACCTCACCTGCCGACGCATGGGCAGGCGGTCAGGAGGGCCGGGGCTCCCGCCACGCCCGCTCCCCGGTGCCCCCTCCGGCCGCGCCCCTTTCCCTCCCCTCCCCGACCTCGCCGCGCCCTTTCTCCTGCCCTCCCCTCTCCCCTGCCCTCCCCTCAGCCCCTCATCCCAACTGCGCCCTTCTCCGTCACTCCATTCCCCTCCCGCGCCGCGAACCTTGCGGGCGTCCGGCTGGAGCCGCAGGCTCGGGTGCTCGCGCAGGAAGGCCTGCACGTCGGCCGGCAAGTCGCTCATGGCCGAGGCGCCCGCAGACCAGGCCGGCGGAAGCAGCTCCCAGAACGTGGGGCCGGGAGCGGGGCTCTGGGCGGGACTCGGCGGCGACCCGGAAGCAGATGCCTCCTGCGTCCCGGAAGAGCCCGCGGGGCCGGGTTCGATGGCGGCGGTGGCTGCACGGCAGCTGGGGCTGCGGGCGGCGGGGCTGGGACGGGTGAGCGCGGGGCGTCGGGGACGAGAGGGCGGTACAGGGCGAGGGGAGGGGTCCCGGAGCTCAGCCCGCCCGTCCGTGTCCGCAGGCCCCTGCCAGCGCCGCCTGGAGGAGCGTCCTCGGGGTCTCTCCGCGCCCAGGTGAGGGCCGCAGGCCGGGCGGTGATCTAGGCGCCTGGGCAGAGCCACCTGCTGTCTGCCCTGCGCTTTGAAGGAGTGTCGTGGGGATTGAAATGAGCCAGGTGTCGGCTGAGCGGAGGTTCCCTGGGAGTGACAAGTTCCATATTAAAATGCTGTCAGTGGAACTGTGGTCGTGTGCGGGGCATGTAGCGAGCGCTTTGTCCTCACAACAACGCGAGGGGTAGCTCCTTGGTCGTTCCTGTGTTACAGAGAAGGCTCGAGAATTACTTCCTAACGTCCCATCCAGCTAATGGGTGGCCAGCGCAGGGCTCTGAAAGTAAAGCGCATCTAAACACTGCGGCTTACATGTTCCTCTCAGTGTGCAGCACAGGTTATTTTGCCGTGTGTAGAGTGCTGTGCAAGGCGGCCGCAGACCGGCAGAGCGTCACAAGTGAGTTTTTTTTTTTGAGACGGAGTCTTGCTCTGTTGCCCAGGCTAGAGTGCAGTGGAGCGATCTCGGCTCACTGCAAGCTCTGCCTCCCAGGTTCACGCCGTTCTCCTGCCTCAGCCTCCCGAGTCTCTGGGACTACAGGCGCCCGCCACCACACTCGGCTGATTTTTTTTTTTTTGTATTTTTAGTAGAGACGGGGTTTCACCGTGTTAGTCAGGATGGTCTTGATTTCCTGACCTCGTGATCCATCCACCTCAGCCTTCCAAAGTGCTGAGATTACAGGCGTGAGCCACGGCGCCAGGACTTTTTTTTTTTTTTTTTAATTAATAGTATCCGCAAGGCCCCTGGTGCTTTTCAGCGGATGGGACTCACCCTCTGAGAGCTTAAAGGCACCTTCTGTGTACATTCTTCCATCTTTACATTTACGATGAGTTGTAAAAATGGAAAGCTGTTGAGAGAGCTCTGTGAGCCCTTACTCTGAGTTGATATGTTTCTCTACATAACACAATAACCACTAGTGCCTGGCTAAGCTACTTAGTAACTGTAGCTGCTTATTTTTTATTTTTTGAGACAGTTTCACTCTCGTTGCCCAGGCTGGAGTGCAGTGGAACAATGTGCTCACGGCAACCACCTCCTCCCAGGTTCAAGCGATTCTCCTGCCTCAGCCTCCCGAGTAGTTGGGATTACAGGCATGTGCCACTATGCCAGGCTGATTTTTGTATTTTTAGTAGAGACCGGGTTTCTCCATATTGGTCAGGCTGGTCTCAAACTCCTGACCTTGTGATCCGCCCACCTTGGCCTCCCAAAGTGCTGGGATTACGGGCGTGAGCCACCACGCCCGGCCAACTGTAGGTGTTTATTAAATGCATTTTGAATGGATGAATGGTGCATCTTAGTGCAGTGGAATACATCTATATTCTTGAGTAAAAAGGCATGAGTTACCCAGGGTCGTGGTTGGTGGCCAAGCCAGCACTGAGCCCTAGATCTCACTCAGTTGGCAAACATACTCAGTGTGTGCCATGTCCCAGGCACCGGGTTAGGAGCTGGGCTGGATACAGGTGCTGCTAGTTGGCTCTAGGAAACAGGTTTTGATTGGTAGTACTGGAGTCTATCTTGGAACTGGCTGCTCCAGGTATCTCTTCAAGGGCTCCTGGCCCCATGTCAGTGTTGTGAAACTTTCTCCAGGGGTGGCCTGGAGGCCAAGCAGATGTGGCAGTTCTGCAGCAGAAGCATCTGCCACAAAAGCGGAAGATGACTCCTTTCTTCAGTGGGTCCTGCTCCTCATCCCTGTGACTGCCTTTGGCTTGGGGACATGGCAGGTAAAGACTGGCATCTGGTGTGCGTAACTCTGGGCCCTTGACCCTGCTGCCATCTGCTTGGGCTTATGCTCTGTCACTGTAGGTCCAACGTCGGAAGTGGAAGCTGAACCTGATTGCAGAGTTGGAGTCTAGAGTTCTGGCTGAGCCTGTCCCTCTGCCAGCAGAGTGAGTGTGTGGCTGCCCCCCTGGGCCAGTCTCACTTGAGTTCAACAGCGGAGCCCTGGCTTCTGCTGGCCAGCCTGCCCCTTCTGGCGGGACTTTTAGTCACTGCCTTGACCTCAGGTGGGAGTTCTCATTATCAGTCATCCTGTTGGGCTTGCTCTGGACATGTGACTTCCCTTGTGAAGCTACCTGAGGCCACCTCCTGACATTTGGAGGAAAGTCTTATTTTGCATCCTGGGTGTCACCCTTTTTTCAGGTGTAGTGAACTTATCCTCCACAGGGCCCAAGGCTTTGTGGCTGAGGACAGAGAACGTAGGTCTCACTGTGAGGGTGGTCTTTTGAAGAAGTGCCCTAAATGATTTGTCTGCTCTCTCCCTAGAATATGCCCTACAGAGACAGGTACATTCAACCACATTTGCCATTCAGGGTAGCAAACAGTATGCCAGATTTGGCTTGCAGGTGGGATTTTGGCCCACCTGTTTTTTAAAATTTCACATATTCATTGAAGAGTCCAGATTTTTAGCTTCTCTTGTAAAGCTGGACTCTGGCAGTGCAGATCCCCATTCCCACATGGCACGAGGGCCACTTCCCCTTTATAGAACATGCCCTTTGCCTTTCTCCTTTACTTGTGTGGCCCTGGTGGGCTGTGTAGTCTGTCACCCTCATTAGGGGATTCGTTTTCCAGCCAAACCTTGCTCGGCCACTGTTCTTATCTCCATGCAGCCCAATGGAACTGAAAAATATGGAGTATAGACCAGTGAAGGTCAAGGGGTGCTTTGACCACTCCAAGGAGCTGTATATGATGCCCCGGACCATGGTGGACCCTGCCCGGGAGGCCTGGGAGGCCGGCCGCATCTCCTCCTCAACTCAGAGTGGGGCCTATGTGGTCACTCCCTTCCACTGCACTGACCTGGGGTGAGTAGGGTATGTGGGAGCTGGCTGTCCTGGCAGAGGCCGTTGGGGTATACTAATTTACATCACTATTTCCTTCACAATCCCTAACCTTGGTAAGACCCTGAGGAACCCAAAGTACCCAGAAGATTCAATTCCTTGCATCGTTTAAGTCCCTAATTGTGACATTGACTTAACCTTCTCAGCTGGCTCATTTATGACTGGGTAATTTCTATATGTTGACCTCTGAAGGGAAAGGAGGGATTCATGAAACAGGGGCCCCTCCTCTGGAGAACTGTCCAGTTGCCCACACATTAGATGATGGCGGACTATGAAGAGAGGCCAGTTGAGAGGAATTCTAGAGAAAGGACTCAGCTCTACCTTGAGGGAGTGGAGGCAGGGATGGTTCCCTAGGGGGCGTTAAGAGATGGGAAGAACATTCCAGGCAAAGCAAATGATAGGTACAGGAGCACCTGTGTGATTAACTGGGGAACTGGAGGATTCACGTACAAATGAAAATATCTGGGGCTCTTGTGAACCCATGGATTCCTGTTTTAGGCCTGGAATAGGGCCCAAATGCTCATCTCCAGCAGGCTGGGGTGACAGGGTTGGTCCTCACGGCTGCCCTGGTTATGAGGGATTGGAGACAGCCATTGCCACAGTTCAGGGGAGAGGTGTGGGGTCTACTCAGATGGCAGTGTTGCTCACCAGTTGCACACTGTAGTGGGTAGACCACAAGATGCAGAGATAGAGGGGGAAAACCGCATTTTTCAGGGAGGCTTTTACTGACCATGAAGGGGCCTCAAGAGAGGAAGACTGCCTGTGTGGCACTGCCAGGGCTCCACTAAGCCAGTCCTGTTTTAAAAGCCTTCCTTGGTGCTCTAGTTGTTCCTATGGGTGCCTGAGTGATCATGTTTATTCAGAAACCCTCCCCACCTGACGTAGCACTTTCATTACCCTAGAACCACCATCCTGGTAAATAGAGGGTTCGTTCCCAGGAAGAAAGTGAATCCTGAAACCCGGCAGAAAGGCCAGGTAAGGGACGTGGACTCTTCCTACTTTAGAGAAGGCTCTGGGAGTCCGCCAGGCTCTGTGCAGTCTCACACCTTCCTTTATAGATTGAGGGAGAAGTGGACCTCATTGGGATGGTGAGGCTGACAGAAACCAGGCAACCTTTTGTCCCCGAGAACAATCCAGAAAGGAACCACTGGTATTACCGGGACCTGGAAGCTATGGCCAGAATCACAGGCGCGGAGCCCATCTTCATTGATGCCAACTTCCGTACGTTGTGACCAGCCCACCCCAGAACAAGTAGCTTTTGTGAATAACTGTCCTTCCTCCTAACTCGCATTGCCCAGTCACTGCCATGGCTTATGTTCTCGCATGTGTGTATATGGGTGGGGGGGCAGCAACTCAGCAAAGAGGAACCTAGGTAAGTACTGAGCAGACAAGGCCGGGGGTGGTCACCCAAGGTAAAGGCCATACAGGACTTCCAACTGGCCACGCAAAAATGATAGCCACTAGGAAGTAGTGCAGAGGCTGGCAGGCAGCAGAGGGTGGACTTCAAGTCTGCTGTCTCCGCAGAGAGCACAGTCCCTGGAGGACCCATTGGAGGGCAAACCAGAGTTACTCTGAGGAATGAGCATCTGCAGTACATCGTGACCTGGTGAGTCCCCAGCGACCCTCTGGCTCCCTCCCTCTCAGCCCAGCAGCCCGCTAATGCCGGCTTTCTTTCAACCCCAAGGTATGGACTCTCTGCAGCTACATCATACCTGTGGTTTAAGAAATTTCTACGTGGGATACCTGGTGTGTGACAGATCAGCTGCTAAACCCCTGTCCCTGAATAATGAAGTAAAAAGTTCTGGCCTTCTACCTTAAATGAGCTCATGACTGGTTGATCATAAAATCCTGGCTTGGTTTCAGTCCAAAGAACTTTCCCAAAACTTGACACGCAAGTTACATCTCTAGGAAACAACATGCCTGGTGTAAGAATGTATGAGGGCGGGAAGGACCAGGTGCGGTGGCTCACTTGAAGTCAAGAGCTGAGACCAGCCTGGCTAACATCAGCCAGCCAGCCACCTGGGATGCTGAGGCACCAGAATATCCTGAACCTGGGAGGTGACAGAGTGAGGCTATCTCAAAAAAAGGGTACTTCTTAGCCCCAAATAAGATTCAACCAAAGATACTCAACAGACGCTGGCTGAAGGAAAATTTGTATTTTAATTATTTTTATGTACAGAAAACTCAACAGTGTACATTTAACCCAACTTAGTGGCCAGTTCTTTAGCCTTTGCCTTTTCGAGCTTGGCGATACGAGCCACAGACTTGGGACCCAGGACATTGCCGCCCCAGTGACGGCGGATCTGAAAAGACAAAGAGGCAGTCAGTTTGACTTGTTTTCTGATATTTTCAAGGTTATTAGTTGGGTTATTCTGTTGGACTGTTACAAGCTGATCGTCAAAACTTCTCGTAAGTTAAGCCAGCCAGTTATTTGGTAAAATGATTTGTGCATGACAATATTTTGTGTAAAGCTCTTACCTCATCGTATCTGTCGTTGTAATTGGTCCTGATAGCTTCCACCAGCTTAGCCAAAGCGCCTTTGTCTTCCCTAAAAGGCAGGAGGGAAGACAAAAGTGGGGCATTTTTTTGTGTTAGTTTCCCTTTTAGAACGCAGAAATACCTTCAGTGTTAGCTCAAGACAATCTTTTGCCTCAGATGCAATGTTGTCCACACAGTTTATTCAGGTGAAGAAATTCTTAACCATCACTGGCAAAAGTTCAGATAATTTTTTTTTTTTTTTTGAGAGAGTCTCGCTCTGTCGCCCAGGCTGGAGTGCAGTGGCTCAATCTCAGCTCACTGCAAGCTCTGCCTCCAGGGTTCATGCCATTCTCCTGCCTCAGCCTCCAAGTAGCTGGGACTAAGGTGCCCGCCACCACGCCCGGCTAATTTATTTTTTAGTAGAGATGGGGTTTCACCGTGTTAGCCAGGATGGTCTCGATCTCCTGACCTCGTGATCCACCCACCTCGGCCTCCCAAAGTGCTGGGATTACAGGCGGGAACCACTGCATCCGGCAAATGTATTTCTTAAACTAAAAGACTGGCCTTTAAGGCAAAAGGAAACAACTGTAAGGCATGGATTAAACGAGCCGGTGGAGGTTTGGGGCTAGGCTGTGTACTTACGAGTTCACCTGTGTGAAGGCGACAGTGGTGCAGGTCTTCCTGTGGACTAGACGGCCCAGTCTGGCCTTCCCCTTGATAATGCAGTAAGGGACCCCCATTTTACGACACAGGGCAGGCAAGAAGACAACCAGCTGGAAGAAAGCATTAGCTGAAGAATGTATTTTCACCAAAAGCAGTAAATTTCAGAATTCGCTTGGTAGCAATTGCTCAGGGTTAAAAAGCTCATGGATTTGCACTTCAAGGTTGAATTCAGTGAGAGATTCACATCATTGCAAGAGCCACGCATGTGTTGGATCTGTCAGTACTGTCCTCACCCACTTCAGTCCCACCACTGACTTGGCATTAGGCCTACTCTCTCTTCCTAATACTGACACAGAAGCCCTTGGGTTAGCAGTCAACAGGTAAACGCACCTCGATGGGATCCACGTCGTGTGCAATCACTACCAGCTGAGCTTTCTTGTTCTCCACCAAGGTGGTGACGGTGTTAACTCCTAGAACACACAACCACTTCGTGAGCAACCGCAGGGCCTGCTCCCGTCACAAGAAGCTGCTGGGCTCAGCTGTTGACTCAGTGTTAAAAAGCTCGGTTTTACTCTTCAGAGTTATTTCAGACAAAGAAATTCTATGTCACTGCAACAGCCTGCCCCCAGTGTTCACCCTAAGGTGGGGCTTACTCACCTGCTCGAAGGACAGGTGGTCTCTTAGTGGGGACATCCCCTTTGCCAGCAGCTTTCTTCTCGGCCCGGGCCAACAGCCTCTGCTTCTTCTCTTGCTTTGTCTCTGGTCTGTACTTGTGGGCCAGCTTAAGCAGCTGAGTAGCTGGAAAAACACTCTTCAGTTTAGGCTTGCAGTCAAGATTCTAATCCTCGTCACTTAATACAAATGCTAGACCACTGTCCTGCTATATGATGACTATAATGTAATGACAGATGCAGTTCAAGAAACCTAAGACCATCCACCCTCATGTTCTGGATGAAATAAGGAATCCTTGCCTAAGAAACTTTCCACGCCACAGAACCTCACCTGTTTGGCGGTCCAGGGCCTGGGTGAACTGGTTAATAGCAGGAGGCACTTTCAGCCGCTTATAGAGGATGGCTCTCTGCCGCTGCAACCTGATATAGCGAGGCCATTTCACAAAGCGGGTGAGGTCTCTTTTGGGCTGGATGTCCTGTCCTGAGAAGTAAAGGGTGACATCGAGTGAGGTTCAAATCCCATGTCAAGTTCACGTCTGGGGCCACCAAGAAGGGTGTTGGTGCATCAGCGATCTTGGTGGTTTAAAACGTCATCACCATCTTTCAGATAGCAAATATTCTTTTACATCATCTGCACACAAACACCTGATAACACGACACCACGATGCTTTCCCTCATCTAACAAGCGAAGATGCCACCAAGTACAGCAGAATTGTTGTTCTAGTGCCTCACCGTGACAATGCTACTGTACTTGTTTCTGGAAGGCTAAGATGATTCCAAGGTCTCTGCCCTATTGAGCTGAATGCTCATTTAGCAACCCAATGAAAGCAAGGAGCACGTATCATCATTGCCCCGTCTCTAAGGGACACGGGTTAAGGACTGCAACCACTTTACACCCACTAAAACCTACAAAATACGACACAACCCAATTACCATTTTCCCTTGGGAGAAACAAACCATTTTCATTCTGCTGTTACTCACCAATGCCAAAATTCTTAGGTCTTTTCTCAAACAGGGGATTCACCACTTTCTTGGCCTCCTGCTTTTTCACGACAGCAGGGGCCGGAGCCACCTTCTTTCCCTTGGCCTTCTTTCCTTTCGGCTGGGCAAAGAGAAAACGTCGGTTAAACCGCCGCCTCCACTCGCTTCGTCCAGGGTAGATCTCAGGCTGGCTCCTCCAAAACAAGGGGCGCCGACAACCCCTGCCTGAACTAGGCCGGCGAGCAGCGTTCTGCAGCCCCCAGCACCACCCCTCGACAGGAGCGTCTCACATCAGCAGCACGAGCACGCAGCCCCAGGAACCCCGAGCGGTCGGAGCCCGGCTAAGCCCGAGGCCACGCTCTCTTCGCGTCGCCAACCCAGGAGACGCCCCGAACTCATGACCCCTCTGGGTCGCGGCCCCGCAGGTTCTAGAAGCAACAGAACGGGCTCAGAACTCGTCGCTCAAGATCTCTAGAGCGGCCCCCAGGAAGCCCGGGAGACGCTAAGGCTCCGGGCGCCTCGGCCCTGTCCACTCCGAGCCGCGCATTGCGGCGCTCCAGGCCCTCCTCCCCCAGCCCAGCAACACCGGGATCAACGCATCCCGCTCGCGGCCGCCCGGGGCTCTAGTCCATCTCAATCTCTCCGCGTCACACCGGGTAGGGCTCTCCTAGCGCCAGGCGGAGCAGGAGGCCCTCCGCGGCCGCGCCTGGAGGAGGATGGCAGCGGATACACCCGAGACCCGGCTATAGTGCCACAAAACTAGCACTCACTCACCATCTTGGGTGGCGGGAGGAGAAAGAAAGAAAAGGGAATTGTGGGTAATATGTATGCGGCCTTGGAGATCGCGAGAGTTGATACTGGCACGGGATTTCAGATTTAAAGCAACAGCACTTCTATAAATGTAAAAATCGAGGCGGGGCCGAGAAGCTGCGGCGCGGCGGGGAAGAGACTGCGGCTGGCGGGCCCGGCCGGGGGAGAGAGGCGGGAAAGTGCGGGTCCCAGAGGCACTTGTCCACCCCGCCCCAGGCCGACCCGGCGGACGCGGCGTCTGGTGCGCGGGCGCTGGGGTGGGTATGAGGGTGTGGTGGGCAGTGGGGATGGAGGTGGGGTGGGTGTGTGGGCGGGTGTGGGGGGTGGGTGGGTGCGTAGGCGCAGAGGTCGGAGATCCACTTTCCTACGTGTGACTTAATTCCCCCATCCCGTCAAAAATGGGCACAAACAACGCGAGTGCTTCTAGGAGTCTGCTCGGCCGTGCGCCAGGCCGCGAACCTAGGGGGCCCCGGACCCTCCCTGAGCACCGCCCGCAGAGAGGCCCGGCCCGAAGGCCAGGCAGGTCCAGCGCCGAGGCTGTCCAGTGCGGCTTACGGCAGAGGCCGAGAGGCGCGCGGGGCTTGAGGCCCTTGTCCCGGTGGAGGCGCCATGAGGGATGTTAAGCGAGGGAGTGGAATGACCCCCCCCTTTTTTTTTTTTGAGACGTAGTCTCCCCCCTGTCGCCCAGGCTGGAGTGCAGTGGCGCGGTCTCGGCTCACTGCAACCTGTGCTTCCCGGGTTCAAGCGATTCTCCTGCCTCAGCCTCCCGAGTAGCTGGGACTACAGGCACCCACCACCACTCCCCGCTAATGTTTGTATTTTTATTAGAGACGGGGTTTCACTGTGTTGGTCAGGCTAGTCTCAAACTCCTGACCTCAGTGATCCCTGCCTTGGCCTCCCGTGCTGGGATTACAGGCGTGAGCCACCGCGCCCGGCCGGAATGACCACTTTTTAGGACCTCTTCTCTGCCGCGCAGAGACTGGAGGGAGCGGGGCCCGCAGTGCAGGGATGAGGTCTGGAGCGGGGCAGCCGGAGTGGGAATGGAAGGAAAGCGTGGATGTAGGCGGTGCAGAAGGACTCCTCGGATGGGAGGGCGTGGTGAGGGTGGCGGCGGGCTAAGAAGTTATGCCAGGGGCTGGTGTTGAGCTTGCAGGCCTCTCTGGGACACTCTGTGGGCCTGGATATGAAGTCTGGACTGCAGCCCTGGACAGGGCTTGGAGGGCTGGCCAGGAGTTCCAGGATGAGCTTGCTCTGGCAAAGGCGGGGCCAGAGGAGAGTCCTGGAACCCCCTGCAGTGCCTGCTGATGGACTGAGTTAATCTGTGTTTCAGTGATTGACTTTATTTGGCAGAAAGGGAATCCCCAGAAATCTGCATGTTCTGCTAAGGTTGGGGCATAGAGGGTGCCTGGGTTGACTCTGACTGCACTCAGAGGTCTGTGCTGCACTCTAAGGTCCCAGGTCTTCCCGCTGCGCTGCCTGAGGCTCGGCCATGGCCCAGCAGAGAGCCCTGCCCCAGAGCAAGGAGACGCTGCTGCAGTCCTACAACAAGCGGCTGAAGGATGACATTAAGTCCATCATGGACAACTTCACCGAGATCATCAAGACCGCCAAGGTGGGGGTGGGGGGGACCACCAAGGGGAGCAGGGTTTGGGAAGAGATGGAGACAGGAGAGGCCAGGGGCTGAGCAGCGTGAGTGAATAGTGTTCCAGGCAGGAAGCACCCAGTGCACCGGGAGCTGGTCAGTAGATACACCAAATAATGGCACGTCCTGGCAAAGCAGCGCAGGGGACTCTGGCTGGACTGCCGCGGCCCCACGTCCAGCCCTTACTAACAGTATAGGTTTGGGTGGAGAGTTCACTTTTTAGTGCCTCAGTTTCTCCTGCATTGTGGGGTCCTTATAATGACCCAACAATGACCTTGTGATGACTGGTGAGTTTACCTATGTAAAACAGTTACTTTGGGCACAGAGCCAGTGAGCAGGAGAAAAGCAGACTGGGGGAGAAGTGGGGGGCCCTCCAGGCAGGTGGAGCAGTCAGCATTGGGGCCTGCAAGCCTGCTGACTGCTGCAGCTGCACTAGATCGGGCTGGATCCCTCCTGGCTGCTGCAGACCTGGCAGGCTCCATAAGCGATGATGATAAGTATGGACGCTAGCATGTACTAAGTGCTTGCTATGTGTCAAACCACGTTGTGAGGCTGTCTGTGCCTGTTCTGCTGCATCTTCATGAGGACTCTGTGAGGTAGGCACTGTTGTCCTCTTCATTGCAGGAGGAAACCCAGGCCCAAGAGACTTAGTGATTTGCCCAAGGTGACTCAGCTCATAACTGGCTGAGCCAGGATTTTTTTTTTTTTTTTTTTTTTTTTGAGACGGAGTCTTGCTCTGTCGCCCGAGCTGGAGTGCAGTGGCCAGATCTCAGCTCACTGCAAGCTCCGCCTCCCGGGTTTACGCCATTCTCCTGCCTCAGCCTCCGGAGTAGCTGGGACTACAGGCGCCCGCCACCTCGCCCGGCTAGTTTTTTGTATTTTTAGTAGAGACGGGGTTTCACCGTGTTAGCCAGGATGGTCTCGATCTCCTGACCTCGTGATCCGCCCGTCTCGGCCTCCCAAAGTGCTGGGATTACAGGCTTGAGCCACCGTGCCTGGCCTGAGCCAGGATTTGAACCCACAAAGTCTGGGTCTTAACCACTGAGGGTACCTGACACCCACCCCGAGCTGAGCCCTTGCAAGACCTGCTGGGAAGCCCTGTCCAGGTTAGCCGAATGCACTGGCTGGGCTCCTGGCCCCTCTGTTCACCATCTGAGACTCCTTGACCACACCAGTCTGTCCCAGCCTCGCTTGGCCACCTATAAACCAGGGGTGGCAGGCCAGGCTTCTGTGAAAATGTCATGGGCTAATGGTGGTCAAGTGCATGACACAGCCTGGCACCTGGGAAGTGATCAGGAAATGGTCGCTGAAAAAAAAAAAATACATCATCCCTTCACTCATCCAGCAGTTTACCAAATGCCAAGCAAGTGACAAGGGTTCCTACCAGACAGGGCTCCCACAGCCCAAAAAGACTGGTCCAAGATAAGCCCCCATCCCTGCATCTAGCACAGCAAGCAGCGTGAGTTGCCTCCATTTGTCTTGAGCAAGGTGCCTATTGTCTCCCATGGCCAGAACAAGAGAGGGTGGAACTGAACCTTGCCAGAGGTCTGGCTGACAGCACTCAGGTCTGTAGACAGCACCACAGACAGGTTGTGGACAGTGTGGGCATCCTGGGCAGATGACAGTTACCGTAAGCTGGGCTGGGCTGGGCCAGGCCAGGGGTGCGGATGCCTTGACTGGGTTGATTCTAGGTTTTCTTGTTTGCCCCCAGATTGAGGACGAGACGCAGGTGTCACGGGCCACTCAGGGTGAACAGGACAATTACGAGATGCACGTGCGAGCCGCCAACATTGTGAGTGGCCAGGGTGGAGGGCACGGCCTGGGCTCCAGGAGCATCAGTCCCGGCTGGGGTTTCCTGGGTGGAGTGTAGGGGGTTCTGGGGCTGGTCTGCTCTTCTTCCCCTGAGAAGGAGCAGAAGGAGGCAAATGTAGAGATGCTTTGGTTTCACCACTCAGCAGCTTTAAAGAATGAGGTGGGGGCAAATCCTTTCTCAGGAGACTGTCCTCACGTAGGGCACTTGGAGGAGGGCTGGGCAGAGAGCCGCCCATACCCATCCTGTAGCTGTGCAGTGGCCAGGAAGAGGGCAGCCCTTCCTGCTAACTCACAAGTTCCTAAGGTCAGTTGTGAGTGAAAAGACAAACAGCCGAATGGAACTGTAGGCGCCATTGGATTCCTTCGGATCACAGGAGAAACACAGCAAGCAGATATTCCCGCAGGTGCACGTCCAGGGCTCAAAATGCATGGCAAAAGGTCTCACAGGAGCTCTGCCCAGCTGGCAGCCATGCTACCCCTACCCCGGGGCAGGAGGCAAAATGGGATCGTAGTTTTATCTGTGGGGTTTGAGTTTTTCATGAGCAGGATGTGCACCTGCATAATTGGACTGGAGGCCAGTCCTGCAGGAGTGGAAGCCAGAGGCTGAGGGAGGGGAGGGCCTGCCCTGCAGAACTGACATCCTAGTTTTCTCACTTAATTCTCACAAATGAACCTGTGGAGGTCAGGGGTAGAGTCCCACTTTGCAGATGAGGAGCTGAGGCTCCCAGAGAGGCCATCCCTTGCCCCACATCAGCCACCTGCAGGCAGGGCCGCTGTCACCCCTCACCCTGTGCCTGCCGTGGTTCTGATGGCCACAGGTCCGAGCTGGCGAGTCCCTGATGAAGCTGGTGTCTGACCTCAAGCAGTTCTTGATCCTCAACGACTTCCCCTCAGTGAATGAGGCCATCGACCAGCGCAATCAGCAGCTGCGCGCGCTGCAGGAGGAATGCGACCGGAAGCTCATCACGCTGCGAGACGAGATCTCCATCGACCTCTATGAGCTGGAGGAGGAGTATTACTCGTCCAGGTATAAATAGCGCTGGACTCCCCATGCAGAGCGGGAGCCCGCCTACCTGGGCCTGGCCAGCAGGCAAGGCTGCCTTCTGCTTTTTCAAATTCTTGCTGGTCTTGGCAGTGGAGCCGTGCCTGGGTTTCAGAGCAGAGCTTCTGACCAGAGCATTTGATCGACAGACAATTCACAACCATCTGCCAGGGCCCTGGGCCTTTCCCACAGTGCAGTGTGATGAAAACCACAGGACTCAATGCCAGTCGCATAGGCCAGGTCTGGAGAAGGGAGGCGCCTGGCTGTATCCCCCGCAGGGCCTCTTCCGAGAGCCTTCCTCCTCAGGCAGTGCCTTCTGGGGCTGTGCTGCTCCTGTTAGCTTCTGAATCCATATGTAGAGATTTCAGCCAAGGCTGGGGCAGCCCCTCTTGGGCAGTCAGGTCCACACCTATGTCCAGGGCACCAGGGTTACAATTCCATGTGGATGTCACCAAACCCCAGTGTGGAGGCAGGGACAGTCATAGGAGTGTGGGGGGATGAAGCCCAGGCAGGGAATGAGGGAATGGCCTGGAAAGCCGTTGGAGCTCCGGTTTCTGACCCACTTAGTCTCATCCACGGAGCTGGAGCCAACCTACATGCCAGGCCTCGTGCTGGGCCCCGGGAATGCAGAAGGGTCAAAACCCATGATCCTGACCCCCGTGGGGCCATGTAAGAAGCTGAAACCTTCGGCCGTTTGAGCTGGAGGGGGCCTGAGAAATCAGAGTCCACGTATCATTTACCTGGGGTAAACTTAGGCTGGAGACAGGGAGGCCCTCCACTCTGCCCCATTAGCTTAGAAAATCAAGATTCAGTACAGCAGACGCAGTGTCTGTGTCCATCTTGTGCCTTCTCCTGGACAAACCTTCCTGGTGGTGGATTTAAAATGCCCCTTTCTGCCCAGTGGCCATGCTGGGAGCCACAGATGTCCAGAGCCAGCATGACCTGGGACTTGGTTTCCCTGTCCTGGGCTCAGTGGCACTGCTCAGCTGCAGCAGTTCTAGAGTTTTCCAGGGCGTTCTGGGGAAATTTTGGTCCTCAGTACTCACTAACTCAGCAGATATGAGGCAGCATGTCCTCCACACTAGTGGCTGAGAGGGGTCCTGGGGTGTTTCACACCTTTCTGGGCGTCTCCTTCCACAGCTGTTCGGTTTGTCTGTCTCTCTGAGGCAGCCACTGTCACTGAGGGCCCCTGGACAGAGCAGCTGTGGGCCTATAATTCAGCTGCCTGCCTTGCCTTGGGGCAGGGAGAGAGGGAACCTGCCCATGGCCCTGCAGCAAAGCAGGGGGCAAACCCAGGACATGTGTGCCAGGCTTCCCATGCCCTCCCCCAACAGTCCCTTGGCTTCACCCAGAGGGGCTTCCAGGCCAGCCTGTGTCTCCTCCCACAGGCATGCTGTCCACACCAGCGCCCCCGGGGGCCTCACATAGCTCCTGTGGCAGAAGCAGTTGCTCCCTCCTCTGTACATCTCCTTTAAGCAACAAGGGCTGGACTGAGTTTCCTCTGTCCCTTCCTGTCGGTGCCCCAAAGGGCACTCCGCTCTCCCATCCCGCATGAGCTGTGCCTCCGTGCTCGCCTGCCCCCTCTCCGCTGTTCAGTTGCTCTTTCTGGCTCTGCCTATCCTCCACTTTCCTCGGGATGCCACTCTGTGCCCAGGACGGTTCTGAGACTGAACACTGAGGGCAGGAGCAAGAGAGGAAGCCAGGGGCGAGGCAGGCCGCGGGAAAGCCAGGGCCCCTGCCTGCAGGTTAGCACGAGGCGAGCATGGACTGTCACAGCCGCGGGCATGGGAAGGGCTAGCTGTGCTCTTCACCTGCATCCTGGCTGCCACGAGGATTCCCTGCGTTAGAGGTGGGGACGCCTGCTGGAGGCCACCTGGCTGATATAGCACTACCAGGAAGTGCCAGGGCCTGTGTTCCCAGCTGTCGCCCCCTTCAGGCTAAGTTTCAGGCAGCGACCGACCCAGAAAGAAGACACAGTCTCTGCCCTCCAAGAGCTCTTTGCAGTGCAGTGACACTGGGGTTTCTGCAGTCAGGGAGAAGGGAGGGCTGCCAGCCTGACAGCTTCTTGCAAGAGGAGGGGGACCAGCACCAGCTGGGAAGCATAGGCTAGGACAGGCCCACGTGGCGGCTGGGCAGGAAGGGCTTGCTAAGGTCACACAGCTGTTGGTGGTTGGGCCAGGGCAGCTTCCTCCTTTAAGGATGCTAGGGGGGCTCTCAACGCTGGCCCCCCTCTCTCTGCCAGGCCTGCCGACTCAGGGGTCAGATGGAGCAGGAGTGGAGAAAGGAAAAGACAGGTCTGGGGTGTGGTCATGTTTTCTTAACTCTGCTTCTGTCTTGCTCTCCCCTCCCTTGGCTTTCCTCTCTGCCTGCTCCTGTCTCTCCCTGGGGTTTCTGGTGGTGGAAAAGCTCAAGCCTTTGCGAAGCTAATGACCTGCCTCTGTGCGAAGCTTACGGGAGGCTGGACCTCGACACAGACTCTGCTGATGGCCTCTCGGCCCCTCTGCTGGCGTCCCCGGAGCCCAGTGCTGGCTCCCTACAGGTGGCAGCCCCTGCCCACTCTCATGCTGGTGGCCCTGGCCCCACTGAGCATGCCTGAGCCTCCGGGGCCACCCTTCGTTCTCAGGAACAAAACCTGAGGCTGCCCTCTGGATGGGATGCTGCCATAGCCTTGCTTCTCTCAGCCTAGGTTCCCATTTGGGGACTTCCTTGGGAAGCTTGTTAGCCCAGGGTGGGTCCCGCCAGGACAGTAGGGAAACAGTTGTTTCCCTAGCCATTTCCGAACAGCACATCATTCCCTGAGTCATCATCTCTGTTTGCTGCCTTCCTGGCCGACCACGTGAAAGAACGTTTCCAAGCTAGGTCTGGCATGTTGGGGATCTCAGCAGTGGGGCAGGAGGGCACGTGATTTCAGGGGAGTTCTGACCTGAGCCTGTTGTCAGAGTTGGGAGAGGCTCTGAGCAGTGTTGGGCAGACTGGGTCTCCCATTCCGAGGCCAGGGTTCCTGTGCAGAGCCCCACCCACTGGTTTTTGCCCTGAGCCACATGTCTGTGCCATGGGCTGAATGCCACGACAGGTGCGTGTGACAGCAGCTGCCCACACGTGTGGAAGCTAGGTGGGACTCATTCTTAATTCTGCCTTTGTAATGAGACTTGATTAAAACACCACCACCCTTTTGCGTTGCTCCTCTTTCTTCCTCATTCCTCGTCAGTTCAGGACCACCCTTGGTCTCCCAGCAGCTATCGGAGCAGCAGCTCAGCTCTGCCTGGACAGCCTGGCCTGAAGTCACCCTCTCCCCATTGGCACCTGGTAGGTTCCCAGTATTCAGTGAATGGACCTGCTGCCATCATTGCACATCCAGGCACCTGTGCCTCTGCTGGCATCTCATCACTGCCACCGGAGCCGGTGCTCCTAGTGCCGATATTTCAGAGAGGAGAGAATGTGGACTTAGAACGGGTGAGGTGTACCCACAGCCACAGAGCTAGGAAGTGAAGTGGCAGAAACCAGAACTTGAACCTGATGGAAGTCTAGACCCAGTGTCTTTTGGTGCCAGGCTCACCTTAGAAATGTAGAAGTCACAGCACTGGGCAGGACGTGTGAGGGGACACACCTGTCCCCTAACTCCCCCACCCCCAATTCCTCTACCACCATCCACGTGCTTCATCTTCTCATGGGGAGGCCATCGTCTTCCCCGATCTGTGAATGAGGTGACAGCCCAGGATCCAGCCTTGGGGACAGGTAAGAACACAGCTGACCCGTCACCACGTGAACCAGAGAACCTCACAGCCAAGCAGAAGGCACTAGACAGACAGGAGCCTGAGGCCTAGCCCTGACTCTGGGTCTGGCTTTTGGGGTGGCCTAGGGAAGTTGCTTCCCCTCTGAGGGATTATTTCCCCATTGATATGTGTGGGGATCTCCTGCACTAGTTTAGCTGTGGAAATGCCTTGTACTTAACCACTAAGGAAGAAAAGTATTACAACCAAATGGAAGCATATATGAAGGGAAAGCCCGGAAGGAACTGGCCAGACTTTGTGGTGGGATCCCACTTGTCCTGCTCCTAAAAACCTGAGCAGTAAGACCTTCTGCCGTCAGTTTTGTTTTCTGCTTGACCAGAACCATCAATCACATCAAGTCGTTTCTCCTTAGAGCCAAGCCGCTCTGCTGACCCCTTTTCCTCCAGCTCCTGGCCCTTGGCAGCAGAGTGCCATG
The DNA here is from genome assembly GCF_002776525.5 of Piliocolobus tephrosceles. Taxonomy (NCBI): domain Eukaryota; kingdom Metazoa; phylum Chordata; class Mammalia; order Primates; family Cercopithecidae; genus Piliocolobus; species Piliocolobus tephrosceles. The sequence continues at coordinate 4,954,115 of NC_045447.1, forward strand.
GGGAAGCGGCTGATACCCATTTGCGGTTCTTTCTTGGGCCTGTGTCAGACAGGTTTTGTCTCCATGACTCTAGCAAAACTATGCGTATTAAGGTCACCAGTGGCCTCCATGTTCCTAAGCCCTGGCCCATCCTCAGTCTATGTCACTCTTTTATCCCAAGCTTTTTATTTTGAGGGCAGTTGAGCTCACGGAAGTACTCGTCATTTTGCCTCTCTGAGCACATTCTCCTTCTCCCATCACCACAACCAAAATGGATGATGATTCCATATCCTCTAGTATCTAGTCACATTCAGATTTCTTCAGTTGTTCCCCAAATAGTTTTTTCAATGCCTTTTTTTTTTTTTTTCCTATTCCAGAGGTCTTTTGTCTTTTTTTTTTTTTTTTTACACCTATGATGCCATGAATTCATAGGGAAGAGGTTCCAGCAGCTCAGGCTCCTTCTCACAAAGGGCGCTTCTCTGGGTGGAGCAGGCTGGCGCTTCAGTTGAATCCGGGTACCTTTCTCTTTGGCTTCCTTCTTTTTCTGATCATTTTCCTTCACGCGTTTCAGGAAGCCATCTCGGCTCTTAGAGTCCTTCATGTGCTCATTACACGTATTAATTCTCTTGGCAAGAATCTTGCCCTTAACTTGTTTGTTTACAACAATGCCAGCAGCATGCTGGGGAACACTGTAGACTCTTTCAGTTGAGCCATGGTAACACGTGTGGGCCATTCCTTTTTGAACAGTCCCCATTCCCTTAATGTCTACAATTATCACCCTTCTTATCGGTTCACATATACGTGGCCAAAGGAACAACTGCATGTTTTCTAAAAGGCTTACAGAACATGGATCAGGTACCTCTCCTCTTTCCCTTTGTGTTCGTCATTTTGGCCAGTCACTGGAAGATGGCGGTTCCAGCTGAAAGGCTTTTACGCCTGTTTTTATTGTGTGTTGCATTTGGTTGTTATTTTGGAGTCTTAAAATGTGAAACAGGACCAGGTCAGGCGTGGTGGCTCATGCCTGTAATCCCAAAACTTTGGGAAGCCAAAGTGGGCGGATCACTTAAGGTCAGGAGTTTTGAGATGAGTCTGGGCAACATGCCAAAACCCCGTCTCTACTAAAAAAAAATATAGAGAGAAATTAGCTGGGCGCGGTGGCTTACGCCTGTAATCCCAGCACTTTGGGAGGTCGGGGCGGGCAGATCACCTGAGGTCGGGATTTCGAGACCAGCCTGACCAACATGGAGAAACCCCGTCTCTACTAAAAATACAAAAAATTAGCCGGCCGTGGTGGCGCATGCCTGTAATCTCAGCTACTCGGGAGGCAGAGGCAGGAGAATTGCTTGAACCCAGGAGGTAGAGGTTGCAGTGAGCCGAGATCGGGCCACTGCACTCCAGCCTGGGCAACAAGAGCAAAACTACCTAAAAAAAAAAAGAAAGAAAAAGAAATTAGCCAGGCATGGTGGCACGTGCTTGTAGTCCCAGCTACTTAGGAGACTGAGGCAGGAGAATCACTTGAACCCAGGAGGTGGAGACTGCAGTGAGCCAAGATCATACCATTGCACTCCAGCCTGGGAGAAAGAGAGACTCCCTGTTTCAAAAAATAAAACAGGACCAGAGTGGTGGTGAGATGGGAGTGAGTCCAGTTGGATTCTGGAGGTGCTCTGAAGGCACAGTTGACAGGATTTGCTGAAGCATTGGATGTGGGGAATAAGAAAGGAGTCATTGGTTTCAAGGTCTGGCCCAAGCACCTGGAAGGATGGGGCCGCTTTAACTGAAAAAAGGGTTGGCAGTTAGAGGAAGAGATGGGGCTTGAGGGATCAGATGCCCATTCTGAACTCAGTAGGTGATGGTGTTAAGATACCCAGCAGTTCAGGGGAGTCATCAGCAGCGTCACACCCATCCTCCATGCAACATCACCTCTAGCCTGGTCTGAATGGCAGTGGGATGTCAGAACTAATTAACCTTAGTATCATTGTAGTTGGCATTCAACCCCCATACTGCTAAATTTGACTGCCTTTTTTTTTTTTTTTTTTTTTTTTTTTTTTGAGGCGGAGTCTCGCTCTGTCGCCGGGACTGGAGTGCAGTGACCGGATCTCAGCTCACTGCAAGCTCCGCCTCCTGGGGACTGCCTTTTTTAAAAATGAAAAAAGTATGTTTCTTGAGACAGCCTGGCACTCCAGGCTAGAATGCAGTGGTGTGATCTTGGCTCACTGCAACCTCTGCCTCTCGGGTTCAAGTGATCCTCTCTTCTCAGTTTCCTGAGTAGTTGGGACTACAGGGGCTGGCCACCATGCTCGGCTAATTTAATTTTTTGTGTGTGTGGAGACAGGGTTTCACTATGTTGCCCAGGCTGGTTTCCAACTCTGGGGCTCAAGTGATCCTCCCGCCTTGGCCTCCCAAAGTGCTGGGATTACAAGCGTGAGCCACTGTGCCCGGCCAAAAAAATTTTTTTTAATCACCTCATGGCAGAAGTTAGGGGAAGAAAGTTTAGTTCTGTTTCTTTTTTTTTGAGACGGAGTCTTGCTCTGTCGCCCAGGCTAGAGTGCAGTGGCCGGATCTCAGCTCACCGCAACCTCTGCCTCCTGGGTTCACGCCATTCTCCTGCCTCAGCCTCCCGAGTGGCTGGGACCACAGGCGCCCACCACCTCGCCCGGCTAATTTTTTGTATTTTTTAGTAGAGACGGGGTTTCACCGTGTTAGCCAGGAGGGTCTCGATCTCCTGACCTCGTGATCCGCCCGTCTCGGCCTCCCAAAGTGCTGGGATTACAGGCTTGAGCCACCGCGCCCGGCTAGTTCTGTTTCAAATACAACAGTTCTTACTGTTTCTAATAATATATACATTAGCAGCCACCTTTTCAAATTGTAATTTAAGACTCTTAAGTTCTCCCTTCTTGACCAACAGGGTGGCCCTGGAAGGGGCTCTGGGTCCCTAACAAGCCTGTAATTTTCCAGTGCAGGAACTGGGGTGTGGTGGTCCCAAGCCTCAGACCATGACCTCTCCTTTCTTCTGCCCCTAGTGAGTTATTATAAAGGCCACATCTTGTGCTAAAAATCGTAGTGTGGGCCGGGCACAGTGGCTCATGCCTGCAATGCCAGCACTATGGGAGGCGGAGGTGGGTGGATCACCTGAGGTCAGGAGTTCGAGACCATCCTGACTAACATGGTGAAACCCTGTCTCTACTAAAAATACAAAAATTAGGCCGGGCGCGGTGGCTCACTCCTGTAATCCCAGCTACTCGGGAGGCTGAGGAGAATGGCATGAACCGGGAAGGCACAGCTTGCAGTGAGCCGAGATCGCGCCACTGCACTCCAGCCTGGGCGCCAGAGCGAGACTCCATCTCAAAAAAAAAAAAAAGAAAAAAAGCTGGGCGTGGTGGTACACGCCCGTAATCTAATCCCAGCTACTCGGGAGGCTGAGGCCAGAGAATTGCTTGAACCCGGGAGGCGGAGGTTGCAGTGAGCCTAGATCTCCTCACTTCACTCCAGCCTGGGCGATAGAGCGAGACTCCTTTACCGGGGCGGAAGGAAGATCGTAGTGTGTAAGTCTATTTTTCAGAGCAAAAGTCACTGCGCAGGGGCTCTTTCTTGAATACGCCGGCTCCCTCCCGCCCAACACTTCTCCCTTTTCCCCCTGGGGCTTTCTTTGGCGCTGCCCCCACATGACAGTCACACGCTTGCCAGGTTTATCAGTCACCTCTAAGGCAGACACTCGCCAAGAACACATCCGTGTGTGTGACACACTGCTTGTGTCCCCTAGGACTGAACCTACGGCCTGCCACGTGCCAGGCGCTCAGTCTGCGTCCGCCTGAGACCGGAAGCCCCCCACTCCAAAGGACTGAATGAATGTACTGCTGGCCATTCACTCATTTCCTCCCTACTCATGACCGCCTGCTGTGCCGGGGTGAGGGGAGCGCAGGGACACATGCCGGACGTGTGATAGAGGTGATGGAAGCGCTGAGGCCCGGCCTCCGGGTCCCCTGCTGCACCGACTCCGGGCGGAGATTGGCTGCCCTCGGCCCACAATGCTGTGCGCCCCGCCCCGCGCGCCGTTTCCGGCGGAGTCAGGCCTGACTAATCGAGCGCGCGGGCTGGCGGCTCGGCGCTCGTCTGGCTGCGCCTGCCCGTGTGGTGGTTTCCGGCAGACGTGGTGAGAGTCGCACGCGAAGCGGGGAAGGTGTGAGTTGTGAACGGCCCGGGTCCCCGCTATGGCCTCTCTACTCGCCAAGGACGCCTACCTGCAGAGCCTGGCCAAGAAGATCTGCTCCCATTCGGGCCCGGAGCAGCAGGCGCGGACGCGGGGTAACGCACATGGCCGGGCTGGGACTGAGGGACCTGCGAAACGGGGACGCGGCCGGAGCCGGTGTAGACGAGTCTGTAAAGTACTAGAAAAAAAAATCCAAGTGACTTGTGAAATTACCGCCGTTTCCCTTGCCTTTTTTTTTTTTTTTTTTTTGAGACGGAGTCTCACCCTGTCGCCCAGGCTGGAGTGCAGTGGCCGGATCTCAGCTCACTGCAAGCTCCGCCTCCCGGGTTCAAGAGATTCTCCTGTCTCAGCCTCCAGAGTAGCTGGGATTACAGGCGCGCGTCACCACGCCCAGCTAATTTTTGTACTTTTAGTAGTGAGAGGGTTTAGTAGAGACAGGAGTAACGGTCAGTCCGTGGGAAAAGACCCTTTCAGTCCCTTCACTACGGACATGGTGCGGTGTGGGGAGGAGGAGGATGGCAGAGGGCTCCTGCGCTTAGGGTTCTCATGGCCTGGTGACCAGGCTGCACAAGGGAAGTAGATAATCGGGCGGGGAAGCCGACAGCGGGGACTTGTCAGTGCTGCCTGGGCCCAGGAGGAGAGGAGAGCAGCAGGGTCTCTGGACCCACCAGAGGTTAAACGGGGTTTCCTTTTTATTCAAGGACGGTATATTAGTGATAGCAAATCCAAAATCTTGTGAATTTTCTCATTACTCAGTATGTCTTCCGTCTGTCTTTCTCATCCTTTTTCAAGTTTTTTTTTTTCATTTATTAAAACGATTCAGCTCCTACTTTACATACTGATTTCTCCCATTTAAAAAGTAAACGTTGTCGGGGCATGGGGCCTCACGCCTGTAATCCTAGAATTTTGGGAGGCCAAGGCAGGCGGATCACAAGGTCAGGAGATCGAGACCATCCTGGCCAACATGGTGAAACCCGGTCTCTACTAAAAATGCAAAAATTAGCCGGCCTGTAATCCCAGCTACTTGGGAGGCTGAGGCAAGAGAATTGCTTGAACCCGGGAGGTGGAGTTTGCAGTGAGGAGAGATCATGCCATTGCACTCCAGCCTGGGCAACAGAGCGAGATTCTGTCTCAAAAAAAAAAAAAAAAAAAGTAAACATTACCCCCAGCAGCTAAAATGAAAGCCCTTGTCATTGTGTTTGATGGCAACGTGGTAGCTTATTGTGAAGCAGGGTCAGAAATTGTTAGTAGAGGTGGATATTCAGGTTTTTCTAATTTTTCACTCAAATAATATGATGAACGTCCTTGAAGCCTGGTCTTTGTGCCTGGTGGATTCTCACAAGCAGAACTACTTGGTCAAGGTTATGGTTCTGAGCTCTAGGATCAGTGTGTCTCTGCCTCCCAATCCTGATCCTCTTTCTGCATCCTCCTAGGATCAAAGCCTTGGTGAGCCTTTCATGCCTATTGAATGGGCCATGAGATTGGGATGGCAACTTTTTTTTTTGAGACGGAATCTTCTGTTGCCCAGGCTGGAGTGCAGTGGAGGGATCTCAGTTCACTGCAACCTCCGCATCCCAGGTTCAAGCTATTCTCCTGCCTCAGCCTCCTGAGAGGCTGAGATTACAAGCGCCTGCCACTACGCCTGGCTAATTTTTTGTATTTTTAGTAGAGACGGGGTTTCACCCTGTTAGCCAGGCTCCTCTCGAACTCCTGACCTTGTGATTCGCCTGCCTCAGCCTCCAAAGTGCTGGGATTACAGGTGTGAGCCTCCGTGCCCAGCTGGGACGGCAACTCTTTCTTATTTTGCATTTCAGCTGGCAAAACTCGAGGCTCAGAAGCTGCAGAGCCCCCAAAAAAGAAAAGGAAGAAAACACAAAAGAAATTCCGGGAACGGGAAGAGAAGGCTGCTGAGCACAAGGCCAAGTCCTTGCGAGAGAAGTCTCCAGCAGCCTCTGGGGCCAGGAGGCCTGAGGCAGCCAAAGAGGAAGCAGCTTGGGCTTCCAGTTCAGCAGGGAACCCTGCAGGTGAGAGGCGTCAGGACATGTTGGTTCTGTGCAGGGCTGGGGCCGGGCTTGGGCTTGGGCTTGGTCCCCTCTGCTGTTAAAAAAAAAAAAAAAAAGCATTGTCAGGCACACAGGGATAGCACAAGACTTCCCCAAGAGCAAAGATCCCGGGAGGGCTAGGGTGGATGGGACCGAAGGAACTGTATGGCGTTCCAGGCCACATGGCTAGCAGGATGTCAGGGGGCAAGGCCATGTCTCTCTGAGGACCTGGAGCAGCTTGACTTGAGCTTCACTGCCCTCAGGTCTCTGCAGGGGCGTCATGAGAGCCAACTTGTTCTGGGGCGCAGGCTGTGGAGGAGGTGGTTTGGCTTGCGCCGTAGGAAATGTTTTCTCATACCACAGTGACCTACCTTGCAAGGCACTCAGTTACCTGTCCTGGAGGATGTTGTAGGAACCAGTCTAGGTTGAAGTGGTGGAATAGAATTTACTGAAATTGCCCTGCAGATCCATGAGTGGCCACAGTGGGACAGGGATTCGTGGCCCTTGGGGGGCGGGGAGAGGGAGAGAGCGCCCCCTGCAGTCCTGTCTCCTTCCCTGCAGATGGCCTGGCCACTGAGCCTGAGTCTGTCTTTGCACTGGATGTTCTGCGACAGCGACTGCGTGAGAAGATCCAGGAGGCCGGGGGCCAGGTAGGCAGGCAGGTTTGCTGGAGTGCTGTCACTGCTCTGCCTGTGTTCTCCCTGGGGTCAGCTCTCAGCGAGGGGCTGTAACCCCTGTTCTCCCCTCTGCAGTGAGTCTGCCAGGGCCCCAGCAGCTGTGCCCTGGGAGAGCAGTTATTTTCTTGGAGAACCTCAGTCCCCAAAGTTATCGGCCTCCTTCCTTCTGGGAAGCTGCCTTTGCTGAACTGACACTGGGATAGGCACCTCCTGTGTCAGTTTCTCCGAATGTCGTGATAGTCCTGCGAGTTGAGCAGGGACCTGAGCTGCGTGGCTAGGCACAAGAAGCGCCAGTGCAGCTCTTTGTGCTGAATGGTGCTGTCTCCTTTGTGTTGGCCCCTACCCACCCTTTCCCTGGGGCCCTTCCTTAAGGCCTCATGCTGTGTGGGGGACAGTCCCCAGCTACTCTCCTCCACCATCCCAAGGTACAGTGTATGGTTCCTAAGAGGCGATCAAGACTCCGGGCCTTTGTTCCTGAAGCACAGGCCTCATTTGGGCTGGTGTAGGACTCTTGTTGGCCTGGGGATGGGAAAGGCCCCTGGGAGAGCTTAGTTTGGGTACCTCGTGAACAGAATAGGCAGCGGTCAGGACAGGTGTTCAGACCCCAACTCCAAGTTCTAGGCAGTGGTGTTGACCCTCCTCATCTGTGAAACAATGTATGACATGTGGAACCATGTTTGTAACGTATCCTGCCACGGGGTAAGCACCTGGGAATTGGAAGCCGTGATTCTTATTTGGTGGTCCCTTCTTTTGGGGTCCTTTGCATTTTTGAGGAACATCCTCTGTTGTGGAACATTGAACTCTGTGGGCCCCTTGTTCTGCGTGAGGATTTCCTCACCTGCCTTCCGGCCCTGATTCTTCTCGACCATGGGCCAGGCTGGGGGGCCCTGGGATGGAGAGAACTTTAATGAGTGGGCGCCTCTCCCCCAGGGCAGTGCCAAGGAGCTGTGCCCTGCTGCCCTGGAGAGAAAGCGGAGGAGAAAGCAGGAACGGGACCGGAAGAAGAGGAAGCGAAAGGAGCTGCGGGCCAAAGAGAAGGCCAGGAAGGCTGAGGAGGCCGCGGAGGCCCGGGACGCGGTGGGGCCAACCCCAGAGGGGGCCTGCACGGAGCCGCGGGAGCCGCCGGGGCTGATCTTCAATAAGGTGAGTGGGAGCTGGGTCCTCGGGCGGGCTGGGTCGGCTTCAGGCCTCAGCGTTGCCCCTTGTTAGCTTCATGACCTCCCTCCGGACCCCATGGCGTCTGTAAGGTGGTGACAGGGACAGCGCAGGTCCCTTAGGGTGCCGGCCAAGACGGGCCTAGTGTGGGGCTGGCATGAGCTCATGTCATACCTTCTTCCTAGGTGGAGGTGAGCGAAGACGAGCCGGCCAGCAAGGCTCAGCGCAGAAAGGAGAAGAGGCAGAGGGTGAAGGGGAACCTCACGCCGCTGACCGGGAGGAACTACCGGCAGCTGCTGGAGCGCCTGCAGGCACGGCAGAGCCGGCTGGACGAGCTGCGCGACCAGGATGAGGGGAAGGCGCAAGAGCTGGAAGCCAAGATGAAGTGGACCAACCTCCTATACAAGGCGGAGGGCGTGAAGATCCGCGATGACGAACGCCTGCTGCAGGAGGCCCTGAAGCGGAAGGAGAAGCGCAGGGCGCAGCGGCAGCGCCGGTGGGAGAAGCGCACGGCCGGCGTGGTGGAGAAGATGCAGCAGCGCCAGGACCGGCGTCGGCAGAACCTGCGCAGGAAGAAGGCGGCCCGCGCCGAGCGCCGCCTGCTCAGGGCCCGCAAGAAGGGCCGCATCCTGCCGCAGGACCTGGAGCGCGCAGGCCTGGTCTGAGTCTGTCCCACCTGGGGCTGCCGTCTCTGTCCTGGGAGGCTCCAGGGGACCCTCTGGGTCCTTGATGCTGGTTCTGTCCCAGGATCTCCACAGACCGCGGCCTCTGCGTGTAAGGGGGACACTGTCGTGCTCTGCTGAGTTGTGAGGGCTCAGATCATGTGTGTGAAAGAGAATGTTTCTGCGTCATCCTTGAAAACAGGGTCCCGGGGCCTTCAGACCCAGGCAAAGGGCGAGCCACACTGGGGCCCAGCCTTCTTTTCTGGGCCCCAAAGCTTCCCCGAGGTTTGCAGGGTCAGGGTGGAGGAACGGTGGGGGGGGGGGGGGGGGCCGCCGCCCCCCCCCCCCCCACCTGTGTTCTCAGGGGCCACAGGACGGAAGAGGGTGGCCTCTGCTTCCGAACCACGTTAGTCCGCAGCTGACTGGAACAGCGGACAGCCCTGAGGTGTGGCGTGTGGGCACCTGGCACTCGGGAGTGGTGGGAGCACGTCCAGGCGTGGTGCGTCCTGGGGCAGAACGCCACGTCTCCTCCCCCTTCTCTTGGCTTCTGCCTGTTGGGGTCTCATTCCTTTCTGTTCCTCAGTGCCTCTGGGCGGCATTTCACCTCCGAATTCAGAGGGAGGGAGGGAGCAGTACCTTCCCAGAGTCCACGCCTGTGAGCTGGGTCAAGTGCATTGGCCCAAAGGAAAGACAGAGTAAAAGCTGGAGAGAGTGAAGTGAATGGAAGATACAAAATGTAATGGAAGAATTAAATCCAAAGCTCCAGGCAATCAAAATGAATGCAGGTTGAATAAACTCAGGTGAATTTTAGTGACACGTGGATGATAACGCTGTAAATAAAATTCTTTTGATGAAACTCTCCAGTTAACTAGACGATTGTAACCTAAAGGGAGCTGGTGTGACTTTTGATAGTGTCTACTGATGAAAAAGTCCTGTGAAAGATCAGATGTGAGATGGGTATGAGCTTGAGCCTAGGAGACAGACACAACAGTATATGGAAAGAATACCTAGTCCTTGCAAGCGTATATGGAACATGGATGGGAACTGACCACCTACTTTGTCTAGAAAAGAAGTCGTAAGATATTTCAAGGAATCAGTGTCGTTACCTGACCATATCCCAATGTCGTTAAAAATTTTTGAGCTAATTCTTTTTTTTTTTAGACGGAGTCTCTGTCGCCCAGGCTGGAGTGCAGTGGCACGATCTCGGCTCACTGCAACCTCCGTCTACCAGGTTCAAACGTTTCTCCTGCCTCAGCTTCCCGAGTAGCTGGGACTACAGGCGCCCGCCACCATGCCCTGCTAATTTTTTGTATTTTTAGTAGAGACAGCGTTTCACCGTGCTAGCCAGGATGGTCTCGATCTCCTGACCTCAGGTGATCCACCCGCCTCGGCCTCCCAAAGTGCTGGGATTACAGGCATGAGCCACTGCCTCCAGCCTAAACTAATTCTTAAAATTTCATATTTGGAACTTCTAAAACATAGTTACAAATTACCTATGAGTTAATTCCTAATGGATATTAGAAATACTTGGGACTAAAAGATAATGAAAATGCTGTGTATTGAAGTTTGTGGAGCAGGGCCTGGCACAGCGGCTCATGCCGTTAATCCCAGCACTTCGGGAGGCGGAGGCGGGTGGATCACTTTAGGTCAGGAGTTCGAGACCAGCCTGACCAACATGATAAAACCCCATCTCTACTAAAAATACAAAAATTAACGGGCATGGTGGGACATGCCTGTAGTCCTAGCTGCTTGTTAGGCTGAGGCAGGAGAATCGCTTCAACCTGGGAGGTGGAGGCTGCAGTGAGCCAAGATCGAGCCACTGCACGCCAGCCTGGGTGACAGAGCGAGACTGTCTCAGAAAAAATTTATGAAACAGGATTAAAGCAGCATAAAAGACATTTCATAGCCCCTAAATGTATGTGCATCTACAGATAGATAAATAGTGCCATTCATACACGTATGTGCTGTATGTCTATGTTTTTAAGGGCCAAAGATAAGCATGCAGCTTAAGTTGGAACAACTCAAAGTAAATGGAAGAAAGGTCTCCAAAACTGACCAATGGAAAGCCTGAGCTGTAATCACTGATGAAATTGAATCAGTAGTTAAGAATGTTCCCCTAGACAGTTACAGAGAAGTTCCATGAAATAGAGAACAGGTAATTCCAGACTTAGACAAATTCTAACAGAGAATCAAATGAGAGAACACTTCATGAATTTAACTTTATTACCAAAACTAAACAAGAAAACTAGGTAAGAGGAAGGGAAGTTACCAAATACCAATGTCAAAATTTTAATAATAACCAAGTTTAACAAAGTGCCACACTGGATTTAACTCAGAATTGCAAAGCGATTTCAACACCAGCGAATCGCGTGTAATTCACATCAACAGATTAAAGGAGCAAAACCAACGTGACCATCGCAATGATTGCAGAGCAGGCACCCAGTAAATGACCCAACTGCCATTTATAACAAGAGTTCTTGGCAAACTAAGAGTTCAGGGGATTTCCTTACTCTGACAAGGGGGTTTGGAGCCAGGCACGGGACTCATGTTGAAACCACATTCTGGGTCAGGCAAATGTAGATGTATGCGAGGGAAATACGTCCCTATGGGTTCCCGACAGGTGAGGTCATCTTCATAGTGAACTAAGGGGCCTGTGAGGGTCTGGAAAAGGCCACTACCATCACCTGGCCATGGAGACCAAAGGGGCAAGGGGGTCTCGTCCTGAACGGAGACAGGACAGCTGGATGGGTCAGTGAGGGCTGCAGATGGAGGGAGCTGAGAGTACAGCAATGTTTTACTGCCACTGGATGTCTGTGCAAGGCACCTATGCCAGCCAGGGAGGTTGAGAACGAGGCTCGGTGGGGACTGGCATACTGAGTGGATGCAGTCATTCGGCAACGCATGTCATGCATGGCGTGGGCCATCGCCGTGCTGGATGAAAGTTTCAGGAGCGAATGAGAGCCAGCCCTAGCTCTCAAGGAACTCACAGTCTCATTGATATTGGTCCTGCAAAGTGGGCAGGGGAAGAATCGGGGTGTAGGGCCCTGAGGTCACATGGAAAGTTGTGAACGTTGCCGGTACCAAAATGGAGTCACTAATGTCAAACTCTAAAACAGTCGGAGGTGATGAAGCAGCCCTCATGCACACATTCCTGTAACAGGACTTACCACAAGACGTTTCTACAAGCAGACCAATAACAGGACTCACTGCAAGACCATCCTCAACGGTTATGGTATTCCAGATAAGCTGCTATTCCCAAATCCATTTATTTTAGAGAGTCTTATCTCTGGATGTCTTCATTGGTTGACAGTGTCATGTAGGATTCAGTACAATGAACAAAGATTGGGGAAAGGCAGCCCCCAGGCAGAAGACCAGAGGCAAAGGGGACAGGCAGGCATTTGTAAGGTCTAAAAAGTTGAGTCTGCTTTCGTGATACCTGACAAAGTTTCACATGTTGTGTTTTCATTCAGTTCAAAATACTTGCTAATTACCCCTTGATTTATTCTTTGACTTACAAGTTGTTTAGAGGTGTGTTATTTAGTTTCCAAATATTGAGGAATTTGCCAGAGATCTTTCTGTTAGTGATTTCTAGTTGAATTTCCCCGTGGTCAGAGAACATACTTTGTATAACTTGAGTTCTTGGCTGGGGCATGGTGGCTCACACCTGTAAATCCCGATACTAGGAGGCTGAGGGAGGAGGATCACTTGAGCCTGGGAGATTGAGACCAGCCTGGGCAATGTAGTGAGACCTTGTCTCTACAAAAAATTTAAAAAATTACCCTGGGGTGGTTGCCCACGCCTATGCCTATAGTCCCAGCTACTCAGAAAGCTGAGGTGGAAGGATCACTTCAGCCCAGGAGGTTCAAGATGCAGTGAGCCATGTTCCTGCCACTGCACTCCAGCCTGGGCAACAGAATGAGACCCTGTATCAAAAAAACAAAACAAAAACCACTTGAATCCTTTCGAAGTTAACAGGGTTTGTTTCATAACCCAGACTGTGGTCTCTCTTGGTAAATGTGTGTGTGCTTGAGAAGAGTGTTTTCTGCTCTTGTTGAGTCAAGTGTTTTAATGTCAGGTCCAGTGTAGTTCAAGTTCTATATCCTTGCCAATTTTCTTTCTTTCTTTCTTTCTTTTTCCATTTTGAGACGGAGTTTGGCTCTTACTGTCCAGGCTGGAGTGCAATGGCGCAATCTTGGCTCACTGCAACCTCCGTCTCCCAGGTTCAAGCCATTCTCCTGTCTCAGCCTCCTGAGTAGCTGAGATTACAGGCCTGCGCCACCATGCCCGGCTAATTTTGTATTTTTAGTAGAGACGGGGTTTCTCCATGTTGATCAGGCTGGTCTCGAACTCCCGAACTCAGGTGATCTGCTCGCCTCGGCCTCCCAAAGTGCTGTGATTACAGGTGTGAGCCACTGTGCCTGGTGCCAGTTTTCTGCCTACTCATTCTGTCAATTATTGTACTTCATCAGAAATTAAAAATTAGGAACACAAAAAGATGAAAAGGCTCACAATGGGAGATGATATTTGTAAAACACACAGTATAATAAAGGACTTATGGCCGGGCGTGGTGGCCCACACCTGTAATCCCAGCACTTTGGGAGGCCGAGACAGGTGGATCATGAGGTCAGGAGTTCAAGACCAGCCTGGCCAACATGGTGAAACCCCGTCTCTACTAAAAATATAAAAATTAGCCAGGTGTGGTGGCACACCTGTAATCCCATCTACTTGGGAGGCTGAGACAGGAGAATCATTTGAGCCTAGGAAATGGAGGTTGCAGTGAGCCGAGCTGTCACCACTGCACTCCAGCCTGGATGACAGAGCAAGACTCCATCTCAAAAAATAATAAATAAATAAATAAAATGGCGTAACTATTTTGAAGGTTCATTTGTTTTTGCATAAAGATGTCCAATGTTCCAGCACCTATTGCTGAAAAGACTGTCTTTGCAGAATTGCCCTTGCACTTCCATCTGAAATCAACTGGCCATAAATCTGTGTAGGTTGGCCGGGCGCGGTGGCTCACGCCTGTAATCCCAGCACTTTGGGAGGCCGAGGCTGGCGGATCACAAGGTCAGGAGATCGAGACCACGGTGAAACCCCGTCTCTACTAAAAATACAAAAAAATTAGCCGGGCGCGGTGGCGGGCACCTGTAGTCCCAGCTACTAGGGAGGCTGAGGCAGGAGAATGGCGTGAACCCAGGAGGCGGAGCTTGCAGTGAGCCGAGATCGCGCCACTGCACTCCAGCCTGGTGGACAGAGTGAGACTCCATCTCAAAAAAAAAAAAAAAAAAAAATCTGTGTAGGTCTATTTCTAAACTGTGTGTTCTGTTCCCCCGAACCTTTTGCCAATGCCACACCAGCTTGATCACTGCAGCTCTGTAGTAAGTGTTGACGTCAGGTAGCATGAGTCTTCCAACTTTGTTCTTTTTGAAATTGTTTTACTTCACATTTACTGCATATAGTCACTACTTGATCAGCATTCTTTGCTTTTAAAAAATATAGCTCTTCTAGTTTTTAGGAAGGCTTGATTTTTTTTGGTCTAGTCGTTACTGTTCATATCCTTAAATAATACCTTTAGTCCCCTCAGTTTTTTTTTTTTTTTTTTGAGACGGAGTCTCACTCTGTCACCCAGGCTGGAGTGCAGTGACCGGATCTCAGCTCACTGCAAGCTCCGCCCCCTGGGTTTACGCCATTCTCCTGCCTCAGCCTCCCAAGTAGCTGGGACTACAGTACAGGCGCCCGCCACCTCGCCCGGCTAGTTTTTTGTATTTTTTAGTAGAGATGGGGTTTCACCATGTTAGCCAGGATGGTCTCGATCTCCTGACCTCATGATCCACCCATCTCGACCTCCCAAAGTGCTGGGATTACAGGCTTGAGCCACTGCGCCTGGCCTAAGTCCCCTCAGTTTTTAAATGAGATCTAATAGTTCCCTACTATGAAATAATTTGTAAACCTTTCCACTCTCTCCCTTCTCTCTCTTTTCTACAACCCATGTTTTTTTTTGAGACAGGCCTCTCTCTGTCACCCAGGCTGGAGTGGAATGGCGCCATCTCAGCTCACTGCAACCTCCACCTCCCAGGTTCAAGCGATTCTCCTGCCCCAGCCTACCCAGTAGCTGGGATTACAGATGTGCGCCACCACGCCTGGATAATTTTTGTATTTTTAGTAGAGACAGGTTTCACCATGTTGGCCAGTCTTGTCTCGAACTGCTGACCTCAGGTGATCCACCTGCTTCGGCCTCCCAAAGTGCTGGGATTACAAGTGTGAGCCACCATGCCTGGTGCACCCATTTTTTTTTTTTTTTTTTTTTTTTTTTTTGAGACGGAGTCTTGCTCTGTTGCCCAGGCTGGAGTGCAGTGGCCGGATCTCAGCTCACCGCAACCTCCGTCTCCTGGGTTCACGCCATTCTCCTGCCTCAGCCTCCTGAGTGGCTGGGACCACAGGCGCCCAGCACCTCGCCCGGCTAATTTTTTGTATTTTTAGTAGAGACGGGGTTTCACCGTGTTAGCCAGGAGGGTCTCGATCTCCTGACCTCGTGATCCGCCCGTCTCGGCCTCCCAAAGTGCTGGGATTACAGGCTTGAGCCACCGCGCCCGGCCAGGTGCACCCATTTTTAATTAATGCTATTATTTTTCTTAGTATTTGCCTCTGTCCTCTTTAATGTGCTAAACTTCTCAGTTTGTCAGCATTAAGTGATGTCTTTAGAATCCAACTAAAACATGAAGCAAGCGGCAGGGTGATTTTTTTTCTATCCTCTCTCTGCCTTCTGTCTCATAACGTTTTTGTTTTTATTTTGAGATGGAGTTCCACTCTGGTTGTCCAGGCTGGAGTGCAATGGCTCGATCTTGGCTCACTGCAACCTCCACCTTCCAGGTTCAAGTGATTCTCCTGCCTCGGCCTCCCGAGTAGCCAGGATTACAGGCACCTGCTGCCACGCCCGGCTAATTTTGTATTTTTAATAGAGATAGGGTTTCTCCATGTTGGTTAGGCTGGTCTTGAACTCCCGACCTCAGGTGATCTGCCCGCTTTGGCCTCCTAGAGTGTGGGATTACAGGTGTGAGCCACCATGCCTGGCCTTGTCTCATACTGTTATAGCTGCCACCGTAAAATGTTTTTTTTACATGTTCTGTTACCTTTATGTATGAGTTTGCTAGGGCTGCAGTAATAAAGCACTGCAGGGCAGCTTAGGTGAGAGGAATTCATTGTTCACAGCTCTGGAGGGCAGGGATCCAGTCCAGGCATTAGCAGGGTTGGTTTCTTCTGAGGTCCCTGAGAGAAGGAAACTGTTACCGGGCGCTGTCCTCAGCCTGCAAACAGCGTCTTCTCATCTTCTCTCTGTGCCTGTCTGTCTGTGGGTCCTGATTGCCTCTTATAAGGACACCAGTCACATTGGATTAGAGCCCACCCCAGTGACCTCATCTTTACTAATAACATTTGCAATGACCCTATTTCCAAACGAGGTCACGTTCTGAGGTGCTTGGGGTTAAGGCATCAGTGTGTGGATTTGGCAGGAGACACAGTGTACGTAGTACCCATCACAACTTGCTGCTGCTGTTGTTTTGGTCCTTGTCCTCTAGTTGAATATGTGAGTGCTCACTCCTCGTTCCTCTTACTAGCTGTGATCATCTCTCGGTTAACTAAAATTCATCCTCTAGTACAGCGGTACTTTTGACCAACCTTTTTTGCCCCAGTGACTGGTTTCTTGGAAGACAATTTTTCCATGGACAGTAGGGGCGGTGGGAGGGATGGTTTGGGGATGAAACTGTGCCACCTCAGATCATCAGGCATTAGATTTTCATTAGGAGTACGCCACCTAGATCCCTCGCGTGCATGGTTCACAGTAGGGTTTGCACTCCTGTGAGAATCTAATGCTGCTGCTGATCTGAAAGGAGGTGGAGCTCAGGCGGTAATGCTCTGCTTTGATTCCTTTGTTTTAATGAAGTTTTTTGGACTTCTACCTTGGAGTCTGTCCTGTCTCAGCTCTGCCCTGCCAGCCGGGACCTGCCACTGCCTCCCCTGCCGCTGCCTCCCCTGCTGCTGCCTCTCCTGCCTGCTTGCTCTGCTGCTGTTCGGCCTCTTCACGTCTCTGTTTCATCCTTGCTGCACTTTCTGCAGCATCTCTAGACTAATGTCCATGGCCTTTGCTTCCAGTCCTTCCTGAGTTCCACAAGCACCTGTCCACCTGTCCTCCTGTCCTCTCTGGGGTTGCAGAGTCCCCCATGGCCATTGCCACTGCAGCCGCTCCCCTGGCCGCCCGCCAGCCACATCCTGGGGCTGCCTGCTGGCTCGCCACTTTCACTCTGCTTTGTGGCAATGGTTTTCTCTGCGTTTTCTTCATCTGCAGGGAAGTCTTGCTGTTCCTTTTTTTGTTTGTTTGTTTGCTTTTGAGACAGGGTCTTGCTTTGTTGCCCGGGCTGGAGTGCAGTGACATGATCACCAACTCACTGCAGCCTTGACCTCCTGGGCTCAAGGAATCCTCCCGCCTCAGCCTCCCAAAGTGCTGGGATTCAGGAGTGAGCCCTGCACTGGCCACCCACTCCTTTCAAGTTTCTTTTTTCCCTTCTGGTGTCTTTGGGTGGATATTGTTACTCATATTTGGATGAATTGGGTTTCCTGGATTGGGAGGGTGGGGCAGGCAGAGCCCAGAGTATAACTGTTCTGGCTTTGAGCCCACCCCTCTCCTGATGTGCAATAGCCTCTAGTACAGGCCGCCTCTGTAGCAGGGCAGGCTGAGTCCCGGAGCCCAGTAGGGTCAGGAGCACCTCCACCGTCATCCACATGGTCCCCCCTCATCTGGAAGTGGAGTGTCCACCCAGCACCCATGCCCCACTTCCGTGTGCGTTCCCGCAGCTCCACTCCCTGCTGGTGCTCAGCCCCTTCCCAGCCGCCCAACTTGGGGTGGGGCCTTCTCCCTTTGGGGTGCGACCCTGAGGGTTTCCTGTTCCCACCTCCTCCTGGCTTTCTCCATACTCCCGCTGCCTCCCTGACACCTGTTCAGCCTCAGGACTCCATGCAAAGTCTACTTGTCTTTAAAAAATACAGTAATTATTTTTCAGACACAGTGTCTCCCTACGTTGCCCAGGCTGGAGTGCAGTGGCTATTCGCAGGTGCAATTATATTGCACTGCGGCCACGAACTCCTGGCCTCAAGCGATCCTCCCACCTCAGCCTCCCAAGTAGCTGAGACTACAAGTGCATGCTATTAAGCCTGGCTTAAAAAACAATGTATTTATTGAAAATGTGAGGTTCAATAAGTCCACCAGATCAGGAGATAATTGCCGTTGAAAAGATAGTTTGCTACAGTTTCCAGGAGAAGGGGTACCCCATGCCACACAGGGCCACACAGGGAAGTGCTGGAGTCTGTCAGGAGGCAGGAGAGGGCAGAACTGTGGGTGAGAGCCTGTAGTGTGGTTTCCATGGGAAGGAGTGGGTAAGGCAGTAGGGAGGCCTAGGCTTGGCTCATTTGAATGATTTTAGCGCGCTCTGGGGTGGAACACCTGCCTGCTCAGTGAGCTCGGCTAGGAAAGCCCCGCATGGCTGCAGTAACTCCCGTATACGCCGTGTGAGGCTGCGTGCAGGCTGCTGTGGACCTTCTGCAGCTCAGTGTGGATGGCTTCTCCAGGGTCAGCCAGAAGCAGTGGGGTCAGAGCGAAAACCAGGGCTTCCTGGCTGTGAGGCATGTGCCTCCAGCTCACTGAGCTGCCCTGCTCATCCCACAGGAAGTGGGAAGAGGTCAGGGAGGGCTTACTGGGAAAGGTGACCATCGACCTTGACCCCAAACGATGTGAAAATTAGGATGGCAGAAAAGGGCATTCTAGAAAGGAAGAATCGGCCGGGCACGGTGGCTCATGCCTATAATCCCAGAACTTTGGGAGACGGAGGCAGGCAGATCACCTGAAGTCAGCAGTTCGAGACCAGCCTGGCCAACATGGGGAAACCTCATCTCTACTAAAGATATAAAAATTGGCCGGGTGTGGTGGCTCATGCCTGTAATTCCACCACTTTGAGAGGCCAAGGCTGGCGGATCACCTGAGGTCGGGAATTCAAGACTAGCCTGGCCAACATGATGAAACCCTGTCTCTACCAAAAATATTTTTAAAAATAGCTGGGTGTAGTGGCGGGCGCCTTTAATCGCAGCTTCTCAGGAGGCTGAGGCAGGAGAATCGCTTGAACCAGGGAGGCGGAGGTTGCAGTGAGCTGAGATCCCGCCATTGAACTCCAGCCTGGGCAACGAGTGAAGCTCCATCTCAAAAAAAAAAAGATACAAAAATTAGCCGGGCATGGTGGCATGTGCCTGTAGTCCCAGCTACTTAGGAAGCTGAGGCAGGAGAATCACTTGAATGAGGATGGGGAGGTTGCAGTGAGCCAAGATCACACCACTGCACTCCAGCCTGGGTGATAGAGTGAGATCCGTCTCAAAAAAAAAAAAAAGGAAGAATTATGTATATGATTATTATATATAATATATATATATATACTATATATATATATAGCTAGAGAGATGATATATAGATATAGATCTATAAAGAGATGGGATCTTGCTGTGTTGGCTAGGTTGGTCTTGAACTCCTGGCCTCAAGCAATTCTGCCGTCTCAGCCTCCCAAAGTGCTGGGATTACAGGTGTGAGCCACTGCTCCTGGCTAAGAGAGGAAGAATTTTTTGTTTTCTCTAACAAAGAAGGGGGAGTTTCTCTGACACATGGGGAGTTTCCCCAGGGACAGAGTTCTTGTGAGGACAACTGGTCTGTACAGAGCCTTGACTTTCAGGCCAAGGACTCACATGTCCCTAGAGCAGAAGAACTGTGTCTCAGTCCCTGATGAGGGTCGTGAGGCACAGGGCAGAGGACAGAAGACTCAAGCCCAGCAATACAGGCTGGGGCAAAAACACAAATGGGGTGGTCAACTGCGGGACAGAGATCAGCGGGAACTGTGGCTGTGCTGGCAGGATCCACTAACTACATAAAGTCATCAGTAAACACGGACAGTACGTTTTTTAATTTTTATTTTCTTGAGAAGGACTCTTGCTCTGTCACCCAGCCTGGAGTGCAGTGGTGTGATCTCATCTCACTGCAACCCCTCCGCCTCCCGGCTTCAAGCGATTCTCCTGCCTTAGCCTCCTGAGTGGCTGAGATTACAGGTGCACATCACCATGCCCAGCTAATTTTTATGTTTTCAGTGGAGATGGGGTTTCACCATGTTGGCCAGGCTGGTCTCAAACTCCTGACCTCAGGTGATCTGATCACCTCAGCCTCCCAAAGTGCTGGGATTACAGGCGTGAGCCACTGCACCTGGCCCATGGACAGGACATCTGTGGGCTGGTGGGAAAGGGCTTGTCTTGGGTCTGTGCAGCTCCTCAGTTTCTCAGTCCAGGTATCATCGTGATCTTTGGAAAAGAGAAGATCCAGGAAAGAGTAGAGAGGTGGCCTGGTTCCCCAGTATCAGGAAGGCCGAAGTGGCAAAGGGAGCAGAGACCTTCAGCTGTTCACAGGCAGAGCCAGGCCATGGGGGAAGGACCTTCTAAGACAGCCAGAGGCCGTGAGTCCACCTGCAGGGCAGCGACTCATGCGCTTGACTCAGACTTTTGGGTCCTGTCTCTGCTGCAGTGTCCATACCTGTGAAAGGGTACACTCGGGGACCCGCTGCGAAGGGCTGTGCAGTCTCATGAGATGACACCAGCAGTGTGCTGAGACTCACGCCTGGGACGTGGCAAGATCTTGGTCAGGCTTAGCTCCTGTTTCACGAAGAAAGCTCTGCGGCCTGGGCCTGCCATACCCAGGCGGGGACTGCTCTTGGCTGATGCTCCAGTGAAAGGGGAGCACCTGGGCCCAGGGCAGATGCAGCGAGGTTCCCAGCGACCAGCAGCCAGAATGACCCTTCTGAGCACTTCTGCATTCAACAAACCTGGGCCAGGCTCAGCACAGGCCGGGCGGGGCACTTCAGGCACATCTGTGGAATGAGTGAATGAAGCTCCCCACACACCCAGGCCTGAAAAAGGAGCAACAAGAAAGGAGTGAAGGAGTGGGGAGGGGGCAGTGAAGAAACTTCCTGAGTGCCTCCCCATGGCAGGGCCTCCCATCCCTTGTCTCTGACCCTCACAGACTTCTGCAAGGAAACCACCTCACCAAGCACGTGCTCCACGGTTGGGACTTCTGCCTGCATTATTCAGCAATGAGGCCACACCCAGAATGGTGCCTGGCACTTTGTGGGCATTCAGCAATTGTCTCTCTCTTTTTATTTTGAGATGGAGTCTCGCTCTGTTGCCCAGGCTGGAGTGCAGTGGCGGGATCTCAGCTCACTGCAAGCTCCGCCTCCGCCTCACGCCATTCTCCTGCCTCAGCCTCCCTAGTAGCTGGGACTACAGGCGCCTGCCGCCACGCCTGGCTAATTTTTTTTTGTATTTTTAGTAGAGAAGGGGTTTCACTGTGTTAGCCAGAATGGTCTCGATCTCCTGACCTCATGATCC
>NC_045447.1:4978295-4978831 GCF_002776525.5 Piliocolobus tephrosceles
CATGCCCAGTTGGTCTGCACCCTCCCTGGGCGCTGGCTGCATTTTCGTGCGCGCTGGAAGAGTTGGTGGTGAAGAAGAACCCGGAAGTGCACCATCTTGCCTCCGTTCGTCCAAACAGGCTGTGCAGGGTGTGCTTTGTTAAACAAGTGCCTGAAGGCAGTATGCTTGTGAAAAGTCATCACCATTCTCTTAATCTTAAGTACCCAGGGACAGTACCCTGCCAAAGATCGCAGGGACCTCTGCATAGGAAAGCTAGGTATTGTCCAAGGTTTCTCCCCATGTGATAGTCTGAAATATAGCCTCGTGGGGAGGAAAAGACCTGATTGTCCCCCAGCCCGACACCCGTGAAGGGTCTGTGCTGAAGAGGATTAATATAAGAGGAAAGAAGGCCTCTTGGCAGTTGAGATAGAGAAAAGCATCTGTCTCCTGCCCGTCCCTGGGCAATGGAAACTCTCAGTGTAAAACCCAATTGTATGTTCTATTTACTATGATGGGAGAAAACCGCCTTAGGGCTGAAGGTGGGACTTGCTAGCACA
>NC_045447.1:4978841-4986022 GCF_002776525.5 Piliocolobus tephrosceles
GATGGGAGAAAACCGCCTTAGGGCTGAAGGTGGGACTTGCTAGCACAGTGCTGCTCTTTATGCACTAAAAAGGTTTATGGAGATGTTTGTGTATGCATATCAAGGCACAGCACTTTTCCTTAAACTTATTCATGCCACAGAGATCTTTATTTATTTGCCTTACTGCTGACCTTCTCCCTACAATGATCCTGTTATCCTGACACTTCCCTTTTTCTAAGATGGTAAATATAATGATCAATAAATACTGAGGTAACTCAGAGACCGGTGCTGGTGTGGGTCCTCTGTATGCTGAGCGCCGGTCTCCTGGGCTCACTTTTTCTTTCTCTGTACTTTGTCTCTGTGTCTCATTTCTTTTCTCAAGTCTCTGGTTCCACCTAACGAGAAATGCCCACAGGTGTGGAGGGGCAGGCCACCCCTTCAGACCATAAAAGAAGTCTTGAGAAATTCAAAAGGACTGATGTCCACAAGGTTTCTTCGCTAATCACAGGGAATGAAATTAGAAATTAACAAAGGAAATCTGGAAAATCTACAAATATGTAGAACCTAAACAACACACTTCTAAATAAGCAATGGGTCAAAGAAGAAAATCAAAAGATACTCTGAGCTGAATGAAAATGCAAACACAACATACCAAAATCTAGAGGATATAACTAAAACTGTGTTTCAAGGGAAATTTAGAGCTATAAATGTCTAGATTAGAAAAATAAACCTCAAATCAGCGTGTAAGCTTCTATTGTAAGTAACTACAGAGAGAAAAGACAGAACAAATTAAACCCAAAGTGAGGAGAAGGGAAATTAATAAATATTAGAGTGGAAGCCAATGAACTAGAGAACAAAGAGAGAAAGAAAAAGATTAAGTAAAAAAAAAATCAAGTATCAATTCTCTGAAAATATCAACAAAATTGACAAAGCTTTAGCTAGATTGACCAGAGAGAGAGAGAGAGAGAGAACACAAGTAACTAAAATCAGGACTAAAAGAGGAGACACCAACTCCAATCTTACAGAAATTAAAAGGATTTCCAGGAAATACTACGAATAAGTGTTTACCAACAAATTACACAACTTAGGTAAAATGGACAGATTCCATATAAACTAGAAAGCAGTTAGAAGAAAATATGATTCAATTTTTGTAAAGTTGGATTACAAAATGATTGGATTATTTTGTAAAGTTGGATTACAATATGACACCAGATGCACAATTAAGAAAAAATTAGTAAATTTGAATGAATCAAAATGTAAAGCTTTTTGTAGTTCAAAAACACCAATAAGAAAGTGTTAAGACAAACTATGGATGGAGTGAAAATATTTGCAAATCATTTATCTGATACTGCGTATTCAGAATATGTGAAGAACTCTCAAAACTGAACAAAGGAGACAAAGACAAATTTTTTTGGGGACGGAGTTTCACTCTTGTTGCCCATGCTGGAGTGCAATGGCACCATCTCAGCTCACTGCAACCTCGGCCTCCTGGGTTCAAGCAATTCTCCTGCATCAGCCTCCCAAGTAGCTGCGATTACAGGTGCACCCCACCACACCTGGCTAATTTATGTGTGTGTATTTTTAGTACTGATGGAGTTTCACCATGTTGGCCAGGCTGGTTCTGAGCTCCTGACCTGAGGTGATCCACCCACCTCAGCCTCTCAAAGTGCTGGGGTTACAGGCATGAGCCACCGCACCTGGCTCGACTCAATTTTTAAAAAGGCAAAAAGTTTCACCAAAAAAAGGCATTTCGCCAAAAAAACAAAACAAAACAAAAATATACATATATATACAAATAGCTAATAAGCACAAGAAAAGATGCTCAACATCACTTGTTATTAGGGAAATGTAAATCAAAACTATAGTGAGAGACCACCTTATACCCACAAGAATGGTATGTGTTACTGCAGATGTAGAAAGTAGAAAGTGGAAGAAACCTTTGGCCAGGTGCAGTGGCTCACGCCTGTAATCCCAGCACTTTGGGAGACCGAGGCAGG
Organism: Piliocolobus tephrosceles; assembly: GCF_002776525.5. Classification (NCBI taxonomy): domain Eukaryota; kingdom Metazoa; phylum Chordata; class Mammalia; order Primates; family Cercopithecidae; genus Piliocolobus; species Piliocolobus tephrosceles. The sequence goes on from NC_045447.1 coordinate 4,980,818, forward strand.
TGGATCACTTGAGTCCAGGAGTTTGAGACCAGCCTGGGCAACATGCCAAAACCCTATCTCTACCCAAAAAATAAATAAATAAATAAATAAATAAATAAATAAATAAATAAATAAATAAATAAATAAATAATAAAAAATAATAAAGAAAGAAAGAAAAATTAGCTGGATGTGGTGGTACACGCCTGTAGTCCCAGCTACTCAGTAGGCTGAGGTGGCAGGATTGATTGAGCCTGAGAGATTGAGGCTGCAGTGAGCCAAAATCATACCACTGCACTCCAGCCTGGATGACAGAGAAAGACCTTGTCTCAAAAAAAGAAAAAGAAAAAGGAAATTAGAACCGTTATACACTGCTGATGGGAATGTAAAATGGGGCAGTCACTTTGGAAGACAGTTTGCTAATTTCTTAAAATGTTAAATATATATTTCCTGTATGACCCAGGAATTCCACTGTTGGGTATCAACCCAAGAGAAATGAAAACATATGTCCACACAAAGTCTTGTACACGAATGTTCATAGCAGTGTTGTGCAGTTGAAAATAGCTAAAAAAGTGGAAACAGTCAAAATATCCTTCAGTTAAGGAATGGATAAACAAACTGAAGTCTATCCGTACCATAGATTGTTCAGCAATAAAAAGGAATTAAATACTGATACATGCTACAACATACATGAATCTCGGAAACATTATTCTAAGTGAAGGAAGTCATATGCAAAAGACCATGTAACATAGGACTCCATTCATATGAATTGTCCAGAAAAGCAAAACTCCACAGCTTATATACCTTCTAAGCTATATGTCTATGTGTAATGTGCGTTCATCTAAAGACATAAGTGATTAACTTCTTTTCATCTATAGTAAGGTCTGAGTCCTAAAGATCTTCCTCTAGAGCCTCAGTAAATTTACTTCATCTAAATGGATCCAGGAGCTGGGGTGATTACCCTTATCTTGTCTCCTGTGCACCTTGTAGCGCAGGCCTGCTTGTTCTCATTCGTGTTCAGCCAGCATTGATTGGACAACTAAATCAACATGAGTGAATGTGGGTAACCTGAGAATGGGCACTCATTTGCCAGGTTTCTCAAAAGACCTAACTTCTTGGTCTTCAAGATGTTTGTCTTGGATCCAGTCATGGGCCAGACCCTATGCCAGAACCCCAGGGGTACCAACTGTCGAGTCTCTGGTCCTCCAGGCTCCCTGATGTGAGGCCAACTAAGACGGCATAACGCGTGGGGCAGGACGGACTCCTGGGGTGGCAGCTGTGTTCCTCATCTTGACTGGGGGACCCTTCCACAGGTGTGTACATGGGTCAAAATGTATCCAACTGTACATTTTGTGTGCAGTTTGTTATATACATCTGTTGATACATATTAAGAAGACAAAAGGGAACAAAAAAAAAAAAAAAGAAAATAAAAGACCACAAAGGAGGAATAGGGAAGAACCCGGAACGCGCTGGCAGCACAGGGAAGAGGCAGATGTTGCCACACCTGAGTCCCAGGCCCCACTCAGCCCTTCCTGCCTGGGAGCAGGGCAAAGTCCCAGATACCTGTAAACCTGTTTTCCTGTGGGCTAAAGAACAACCTGGGGGATATTTACTGTTCCTTCCTGAATACTCAGCGGTAATGAACACAGTGCTGCCTGAGTGAACACAGTGCTGCCTGAGTAAACACTGACAAATGGTGAGCATTGTTGAGGGCAGGGCCTCGGCCTACCACCACACCCAGTTTTCTTCTTGAATTTTCTTTTTTTTTTTCTTTTTTCTTTTTTTTTTTTTTTGAGACGGAGTCTTGCTCTGCCGCCCAGGCTGGAGTGCAGTGGCGGGATCTCAGCTCACTGCAAGCTCCGCCTCCCGGGTTCACGCCATTCTCCTGTTTCAGCCTCCCGAGTAGCTGGGACTACAGGCGTCCGCCTCGTCGCCCGGCTAGTTTTTTGTACTTTTTAGTACAGACGGGGTTTCACCGTATTAGACAGGATGGTCTCGATCTCCTGATCTCGTAATCCGCCCGTCTCGGCCTCCCAAAGTGCTGGGATTACAGGCTTGAGCCACCGCGCCCGGCCTCTTCTTGAATTTTCTACTCCTCTGCCTCCTGCACCTCCCGGGCAGGAGCCCTTACCAACTCAGGCCTTACCATGCCTTATCCCCCATCTGATTCCAAGTCAAAGTCAAATATTTATCTCCCCTAATGTGTGCGTAGCAGTCCTCTAAATTAAAGGGCTGTGTGCTGGCTCTCCCTGGCCTTTGGCACTGGGGTTCACTGGCTTGCAGCCCGCGCCCTGTGACCCTGCGTTCTGCATTCCTCCTTCTGAAGCGAGGTCCTTGTCTGCGTAAATACCTGATTCTTCTTCTGGCGCCAAAAAAATTAAGGACAGAGACACACACAAGGAGTGAGTTTAGAAGCAGAGGTTTAATAGGCAAAAGAAAGAGAAAGCAGAACAGCTGTCTCTCTTGTGAGAGAGAGGAGGCGCCCCAATGGGAATTCGGGACTACAGGGCAGGGCACTGGAGTTTATAGATAGGCTTGAAGAGGGAGTGTCTGGGTTACGTAGGGCCCCAGATTGGTTGGACCAGGTGTGAGCGTCTACATAGCACGGGGAAGGCTGGCCATCCCACCCTAATTTATTATGCACACGGACTTTCCACTTGGCAGCGCCGGGTTGTCAGCGCCTAACTGTACATCCGGCTGTCAAAGAGAAGGGAAGACGGAGTTGCCATGTTGAACATGCCTAGTCCCGCGTAGCCTTTTCCTATTGGCGTAGCCCCCGGTGTTCACCTGTGCACGATTCCACTTTGTCTATGTCTGCTGCTCAATATTACCGGCTGCTCATTGTTAGAAAAGAACATGATTTGGGGGCTGCTTTTTAATAAAAGGAAGCCTTACCAAGGACTCCGGTATCCTCATTTTCTGCTTAAATAATTTCTTCTTAACTCCTATATCACCTGAGCGCACCTGAGTCCCTCTGTTACGCTTGGCTTTGAATTTGTCCACCTCGCCTTCCCGAGGCGACTCCGCGTTTAGGGTATGGAGGCTGTTGCTGGCCAAGCCGGGTGTCTGGCCGCCGTGCCCGAGAAGGACTGGGGGGCGGGTAGGGCAGCCCAGAGCCTCTTCCTTGTCCAGGGTCGGGCGGTCGGTGCTGAAAATCTCAGCTCATGGAAGGCAGGGAGCGTGGAGGGGCGAGGAGAGGCTGGAGATCGCCACGGCGTCGGGGTACCCCGCTCTCACCAGGACCCGGGGACCCCGAGACTAGTCCCCGGCCAGGCCACGCCATCGCACGCATCCTGCCTACGGGTCCCAGGCACCCACAGCGCGGCCGCGCCCACCTGCCCGCTGGCTCCCCAGGACCCCAGGGTCTCGGAGGCTGGGAAGGCGGCCGGCCTGAAGCCTCGCGGCCCTGGGCGCCCCTCACCCTCGGCCTGGCTGTCGGGTGCACCCCAGATTGCCGGCCGCAGCGGCTCCTTAGCGGGCACTCGGCGCCGAGACCCGCACTCACCGGCCAGCGTCCGCAGCAGCTCGGCCGTGGCTCCGCGTCTGGTCTCGGCCGCCGCCTTCCGCCAGCAGCCCTGGGGCGGAGTGACCCCGAGGCGCCCCTCCCCGGCCCGCGCCGCCCGCCGCGCCGACTTGCCGAAGCCGTACCCGGGAGGGGACAGCGAGGCGCGAGAGGCGGCCGGGGGTCCCCAGGGACCCCTGCTAGGAAGGGACGGCGCCTCCTCGCGCGCGACCCCGATGGCACCGGCGCGCCCCATCACAGCCCTGGTCCCCTGGGGCCCTGTCACTGCATCCTGTCCGAGAACTAGCCGCTCCGCGTGTCCCTGAAGCCCCACCTCCGGGGGACCCCTACACACCCTGTCCCCGCGGCGGGCGTAGGCGGGGACGACTCCCTGACATCCTGCTCCCCTGGGGGGGGCGGGGGAGACGAACCCCTGAAGCCCCGGGCCCAGAACCCAGGACCCCTGGCTTCCCGGCTAGCGCGCACCGCAGCCTGTAGCCCTCCAGCCCCGCAGGACCCTGTGCCCCGCGCCCGCGATGCCTCCCTGGGCAGAGTCCCTCCCCCGGCCCCTGTCCGCGGCCCCACGGAGCTCTGCGCCCCGCTGACTGAGGATTCTTCTCGTCCCGCCTGTAATCGAGTCCCCTCTGGCGTCCGCCCCGGGCCCTGAGGCCCCTTCGTGCTTTCCACGGACTGAGCACTGCTCTGCTGCGCTATGACCCCCGCTCCTGCTTGTCCTCCGCCAGAGGAAGCCAAGGAAAGGGTATTGGCTGCAGGGACAGGGGGAGACCGCGCCCCGCTGCTAAGAGGAGGAACCTCCCGAAGGCTCCAAGCTGTGTCCCAGAGGCTTCTTCCCGCTTTTGCTGGTATCTCTCAGAGGAGTTTACACTGATACCCCCGTTCACAGGACCCTGATCCCGTCCCGCCCTCCCGGGGCACCGTTCTCATCTCCATGAAAGCTGGGGGCATCTTTAATGCTTCCTTTCCCTCCCACCCAAAGTCGAGTTCGCCACTCCGAAACGTGTCCCTGGTGCAGGCGCAGGGAAAAACAGTGCGGCAATTCTTCAGAACATTCAACAGAATTACTGCACGAGGCCGGGCGAGGTGGCTCACGCCCGCAATCCTAGCACTTTGAAAGGCCGAGGCGGGCGGATCACTAGAGGTCAGGAGGTCGAGACCAGCCTGGCCAACATGGCGAATCCCCCCATCTCTACTAAAAATACAAAAATCAGCTGGTCGTGGTGGCTGTTGCCTGTAATCCCAGCTACTTGGGAGTCTGAGGCAGGATAATCGCTTGAGCCTGGGAGGTGGAGGTTGCAGTGAGCCAAAATCACACCACTGCACTCCAGCCTGGGCAACATAGCAAGACTCTCTCACAAAAAATAAAAATAAAAATAGAATTACCATATGAGCTGGCAATCCCACTTTTGGGTAGACACCCAAGGAACTGAAAGGGAGTCTGCAAGAGAGATATGCATGCCTGTGTTCCTAGCAGTGGAACTCACCATAGCCCAAAGCTGGAGGCAGCCCCAGTGTTCACCAAGGCATGATGGCTGCACTGAGTGGGTCTGTCTGTAGGATGGAATATTACTCAGCCTTAAAAAAGGAGGAGACGCTGACACCTGCTACAGTGTGGATAAGCCTTGATGCCTTATGCTAAGTAAAATAAGCCAGTCCAACAAGGAAAAATGCCATGCAATTCTACTTACTTTTTTTTTTTTTTTTTTTTT
>NC_045447.1:4986122-5018221 GCF_002776525.5 Piliocolobus tephrosceles
TTTTTTTGAGACAGAGTCTTGCTGTGTCACCAAGGCTGGAGTGCAGTGGTGCCATACCAGCTCACTGCAACCTCCTCCTCCTGGGTTCAAGCAATTCTCCTGCCCCAGCCTCTGGAGTAGCTGGAATTACAGGTGCCCGCCACCAGCCTAACTAATTTCTGTATTTTTACACCACACCTGGCCACTAGTTGATTTTTATGTTAATTAGGAGCCTTATTTTCCTAGTAATTTAACATTATTTTTGTATTTTTGTATATGTGGTAGAGATGTGGTTTCACCATGTTGCCCAGGCTGGTCTCGAACTCCTGAGCTCAAGTGATCTGCCCACCTTGGCCTCCCAAAGTGCTGGGATTACAGGCGTGAGCCACCGTGCCCAGCCACACCTAGTAATTTTGGATTGGATGCCAGGCATTGTGAATTTAACCTTGCAGGATATTTTCTCCTTTCTTTAAAAATTCTTGTTCTGCGTGCAGTGAAGTTACCTGCTAATAGTTCGATTCTTTCCAGGATTGATCTCCAGCGTTGTTGGGCAGGGCTAGAGCAGGTGTCCTAAGGCTACTTTGGAACCACAACTGAGGCTATATCCTTCTTTCTGATTACCCAGATACTGTGATATGTCTCTAGGCTGACTGGCAGAACTATTTCCAGCCCTATGGAAGCTCTGGGGTTGTTCTTCCTGCTTCTTGTCTTGTAGTCTTTTCCCTGGCTTTAAGTATTTTTTTCTTTTTCTTTTTCTTTTTTTGTTTTTGAGACGGAGACTCGCTCTGTCGCCTGGGCTGGAGTGCAGTGGCGGGATCTCAGCTCACTGCAAGCTCCGCCTCCCGGGTTTACGCTGCGTCAGCCTCCGGAGTAGCTGGGACTACAGGCGTCCGCCTAGTTTTTTGTATTTTTTAGGAGAGACGGAGTTTCACCGTGTTAGCCAGGATGGTCTCGATCTGCTGACCTCGTGATCCGCCCGCCTCGGCCTCCCAAAGTGCTGGGATTACAGGCTTGAGCCACCGCGCCCGGCAGTATTTTTTTTTTTCTTTTTCATCTACCCACGTCTCCAGCAGACCTTCAGTGTTTTTCTCAAATGCACAGAGCGATCAATACTCAGGTGAAGACTTGAGAGGAGATTGCGGAGCCTCCCCCCACTCCCCAGCCCCCCACCCCTCTGGGGAAGCTCTCTCCTCTCTGGTTCTTTTTTCTGCAAAACTGATAAGCTTTGGCCTCCTTGAATTCTCAACTTGTCTCCTCAACTCAGAGACCGCCAGGTTCTTTTGGGTTCTCCCTTCCCGCGCCGTTGCCCAAAAACTCTTCAGACAGGAAGATGGGGCAATCATAAACCTCACCTGGTTGGTTTGTCATCTCCCAGGGATCACTCTCCTGTGCCACCTGTTTTTTTTTTTGTTTGTTTGTTTTGTTTTGTTTTTTTTGTTTTTTTTTTGAGACGGAGTCTTGCTCTGTCTCCCGGGCTGGAGTGCAGTGGCCGGATCTCAGCTCACTGCAAGCTCCGCCTCCCGGGTTTTATGCCATTCTCCTGCCTCAGCCTCCGGAGTAGCTGGGGCTACAGGCGCCCGCCACCTCGCCCGGCTAGTTTTTTGTATTTTTAGTAGAGACGGGGTTTCACCGTATTAGCCAGGATGGTCTCGATCTCCTGACCTTATGATCCACCCGTCTCGGCCTCCCAAAGTGCTGGGATTACAGGCTTGAGCCACCGCACCCGGCCGCCACCTGTTGTTTAAGGCCTGTGAATCATTGTTCCATACACTTTGGTGGGGTTTTTTTCGTTGTTTAAAACAGAGCAGTAAATCTGATCCCCATTACTTCATCATGGAAGGAAGATAGGTATTATTTCATTTATGAAGTGATCCTAATTTAAAAGTGATCTTAATTTAAATGAAATTTGCTAATTTTATAAATGAAATAGTCACATAGAAATTAGTAAATTTTGTTTAAGATCACTCTTACTTTTAAAACATTTTAACTTATTTAAATCTCTCCGCCATTTAAATTCCCCTACTTATTTTTTTATTTTTATTTTTATTTTTAGTAGAGACAGACAGGGGTTCACCATGTTAGCCGGGCGGGTCTTGAATTCCTGGCATCCAGTGATCCTCCTGACTCAGCCTCCCAAAACACTAGGATGGCAGATGTGAGCCACTGCGCCTGTCCTTTCTGCCCATTTTATTTTATTTTTATTTATTTATTTTTGAGACAGAGTCTTACTCTGTTGCCCAGGCTGGAGTGCAGTGGCATGATCTCGGCTCACTGCAAACTCTGCCTCCCAGGTTCAAGCAATTCTCCAGCCTCAGGCTCCCAAGTAACTGGGATTCCAGGCACATGCCACCATGTCTGACTTGGTCAGGCTGCTCTTGAATTCCTGGCCTCAAGTGATCCGCCCATCTCAGCCTTCCAAAGCACTGGGATTGCAGGTGTGAGCCACTATGCCTATCCTTTTTGCTCATTTTAAAATTGGGTTATCTTCTTGTTGAATTGTGAGAGTTCTTTATATATTCAGTTCCTTTTATAGATATTGATTTGTGATCTTTGTTTTTTTTTAAAGTGTAGGTGTTTATAGGTATAAACTTCCCTCTGAACACTGCTTTTGCTGCATTCCATAAATTTTGATATGTTGTGTTTTTACTTCCATTTGTCTTAAAGCGTTTTTTTCTTTTCTTTTCTTTTTTTTGAAACAGAGTCTTGCTCTGTTGCCCAGGCTGTAGTGCAGTGGTGTGATCTCTGCTCACTGCAAACTTCACCTCCTAGGTTCAAGCAATTCTCCTACCTCAGCCTCCTGAGTAGGTGGGATTACAAGCATGCACCACCATGCCTGTAGAGAAGGGGTTTCACTGTGTTGCATAGGCTGGTCTCGAACTCCTGGTCTCAAGTGATCCACATGCCGTGGCCTCCCAAAGTGCTGGAATTACAGGCATGAGCCACTGTTCCTGACCTGTCTCAAAGTGTTTTATAATTTCTCTTGTGATTTCCTCTTTGACCCACTTGTTTAAGACAGTATATTGTTTGATTTTCACATATTTGTGAATATTCCAGGTTTTCTTTCTTTTCTATCTTTTTTTTTTTTTTTTTTTTGAGATGGAGTCTCATTCTGTCACCCAGGCTGGAGTGCAGTGGTGCAATCTCGGCTCACTGCAAGCTCCTCCTCCTAGGTTCACGCCATTCTCCTGCCTCAGCCTCGCAAGTAGCCGGGACTACCGGGGCTCGCCACCACGCCCACTATTTTTTTTTTTTTCTTTTGTATTTTTTAGTAGAGACCGGGTTTCACTGTGTTAGCTAGGATGGTCTCGATCTCCTGACCTCGTGATCTGCCGGTCTTGGCCTCCCAAAATGCTGGGATTACAGGTGTGAGCCACTGCGCCCAGGCTTTCTTCTTTTATTGACTTCTAGATTCGTTTCATTGTGGTAGAGAAAATACTTGGTAGAATTTCAATCATTTAAAATTTATTAAGTCATAACTTGTTGATTTACATATGGTTTGTGCTGGAGAATGGTCCACGTGCACTTAAGAAGAATGTCTGCTGTATTATTATTATTTGAGATGGAGTTTCACTCTCTTCTGCTGTATTATTATTATTTGAGATGGAGTCTCACTCTCTCCTCCTGGCTGGGGTGCAGCCCCAAACTCCTGAGCTCAAACGATCCTCCCACTTCATTCGCCGAAGTAGTTGGGATTACAGGCATGCACCACTACCCCAGGCTAATTTAAAAAAATTTTTGTAGAGAAGAGTCTCACTATCTTGCTTAGGCTGGTCTTGAACTTCTGGGCTCAAGCTATCCTCACACCTCAGCCGCCCAAAGTGCTTGGATTACAGGTATAAACTGCCACACTCAGCCTTATTATTATTTGTATATATGTTTGTTACATCTGGTTGGTTTATAGAGTTGTTCAAGTCCTCTACTTTCGAATTAATCTTTTTTTTCAATAAAACTTCTTTAAAGGACTTGCTTTATGCCTTATTGAAAGTGGGATATTTAAGTTTCCTACTATTTTGTAGAACTATTTCTCCACCTTTCTGTCAATTTTCAATTTATATATTTTGGGGCTCCATTGTTAGGTGTGTATATGTTTATAATTATTATATCTTCTTGATGGTTGAAACTTTATCAATATATAATGTCTTCTTTGATCTCTTGTAACAATTTTTGGCTTAAAGTTTATTTTGCCTGATATTGATAGAATCACCTCAACTATCTTTTGGTTACTACTTGTGTGAAACATGGTTTTCTGTCCTCTTTCAACTGTTTCTGTGTGGATCTAAAGTAAGTTTTTTGTAGATAGTATATCAATGTATTATTTAAATAATCCATTGTAGGCTGGGCACAGTGGCTCATGCCTGTAATCCCAGCATTTGAGAGGCTGAGGTGGGTGGATTATTTGAAGTCAGGAGTTTGAGACCAGCCTGGCCAACATGGAGAAACCCCATTTCTACAATGCAAAAAATTAACCAGGAATGGTGGCGCACACCTGTAATCCCAGCTACTCAGGAGGCTGAGGCACGAGACTTGCTTGAACTCGGTAGGTGTAGGTTGCAGTGAGCTGAGATGGTGCCATTACACTCCAGCCTCGGCGACAGAGCAAGACTCCGTGCTCCCCCCGCCCCAAAAAAAGATCGAGACCATCCTGGCTAACATGGTGAAATCCCCTCTCTACTAAAAATACAAAAAAATTAGCCAGGAGTGGTGGCAGGTGTCTGTATTCCCAGCTACTTGTGAGGCTGAGGCAGGAGAATGGTGTGAACCTGGGAGGAGGAGCTTGCAGTGAGCCAAGATCGCACCACTGCACTCCAGCCTGGGCAACACAGCGGGACTCTGTCTCAAAAAAATAAAAAAATAAAAAAAATAGGCTGGGCATGGTGGCTCACACCCTTAATCCCAGCACTTTGGGAGGCTGAGGCCGGTGGATCACCTGAGGTCAGGAGTTTGAGACCAGCCTGTCCAGCATGGTGAAACCTCATTTCTACTAAAAATACAAAAATTAGCTGGCCATGGTGGCGGATGCCTGTAATCCCAGCTACTCGGGAGGCTGAGGCAGGAGAATCACTTGAACCTGGGAGGCAGAGACTGCAGTGAGCTGAGACTGTGCCATTGCACTCCAGCCTGGGCAAAAGAGCAAAACTCCGTCTCAAATAATAAAATAAAATAAAATAAAATAAAATAATCCATTCTGCCAATCTCTGTCTTTTAATTGAAGTGTTTAATCAGCTTACACTTAAAGTAATTACTAATAAGGAAGGACTTCTGCCATTTTCTTATTTTTTAAAATGCCTTATACTTGTTATTTTATTTACTTTAAGTTCTGGAATACATGTGCGGAATGTGCAGGTTTGTTACATAGGCATACATGTGCCATGGTGGTTTACTGCACCCATCAACCTGTCACCTAGGTTTTAAGCCCTGTGTGAGTTAGGTATTTGTTTTTCCCCTCTATTCCTCCATTGCTGCCTTCTTTGGTGTTTAAATGGTCTTTTGGTAGTGAGCCATTTTGTTTCCCTTTTCATTTACTTTTCTGTATATTTTAAAGTTATTTTCTTAGTGGTAACCACAGGGATTACAATTAACAACTTAAATTTATAAAAACGACTTTAAATTTATACCAACTTAGTTTCAATACTGTACAAAAGTTCTACTCCTGTACTTCTCTGTCCTTCCCCCTTTATATTGTTAGTGTCATATATTACATCCTTTTATGTTCTGTGCCCAGCAACATAGATTTATGATTATTGTTTTAGGTATTTGTATTTTTTTTTTTTTTTTTAAGAGGGAGTCTTGCTCTGTCACCCAGGCTGGAGTGCAGCAGCACAATCTCGGCTCACTGCAACCTCCACTTCCCAGGTTCAAGTGATTCTCCTGCCTCAGTCTCCCAAGTAGCTGGGATTACAGGGACCTGCCACCACGCCTGGCTTATTTTTGTATTTTTAATACAGATGGGGTTTCACCATGTTGGCCAGGCTGGTCTTGAACTCCTGACCTCAAGTAATCTGCCTTCCCCAGCCTGCCAAAGTGCGGGGATTATAGGCATGAGCCACCATGCCTGGCAACATTTGTCTTTTAAATCATATTTTAAAAAGAGGATTTATAGCACAGTGGCTCACACCTGTAATCCCAGCACTTTGGGAGGCTGAGGTGGGAGGATCAGAAGGTCAGGAGATCGAGACCATCCTGGCCAACATGGTGAAACCCTGTCTCTACCACAATACAAAAAACTAGCCAGGTGTGGTGGTGCGCACCTGTAGTCCCAGCTACTTGGGAGGCTGAGGCAGGGGAATCACTTGAACCCGGGAGGCGGAGGTTGCAGTGAGCCGAGATTATGCCACTGCAATCCAGCCTGGCAACAGAGCAAGACTCCATCTCAAAAAAAAAAAAAAAAAAAAAAAAAAGGCTTTACAAACTAGAAGTACAACAATACTGGCTTTCATATTTATTTATGTGGTTACTTTTACCAGTGTTCTTTATTTTCTTCTATGGCTTAGACTTATTGACTTACTGTTTGTTACTCTCCATTTCAGTTCAAAGGATTTCCTTTAACATTTCTTACAGGGCAGATTGGCCAGCAATGAACTCAGTTGTCTTCTGTTTACTTATGAATGTCTTAATTTATCCTTCATTTATGAAGGCTAGCTTCTCTGAATGTAGGATTCTTGGTTGATAGTTTAAAAAAATAATTTCAGGCCGGGTGCGGTGGCTCAAGCCTGTAATCACAGCACTTTGGGATGCCAAGACGGGCAGATCACGAGGTCAGGAGATCAAGACCATCCTGGCTAACCCGGTGAAATCCTGTCTCTACTAAAAAACATACAAAAAACTAGCCGGGTGAGGTGGCGGGCGCCTGTAGTCCCAGCTACTCAGGAGGCTGAGGCAGGAGAATGGTGTAAGCCCGGGAGGTGGAGCTTGCAGTGAGCTGAGATCCGGCCACTGCACTCCAGCCTGGGCAACAGAGCGAGATTCCGTCTCAAATAATAATAATAATAATAATAATAATAATAATAATAATAATAATAATAATAATTTCAGTACTTTAAATAGGTTATCCCACTGCCTTCTGAGCCCCATTGTTTTTAAATAGGTTATCCCACTGCCTTCTGAGCCCCATTGTTTTTGATGGGAAATTGGCTGTTAATCTTATTGAGGATCACTTATATGTGACAAGTAACAGCTCTCATGCAGCTTTCAGGATTGTCTTTGACTTTGCCTTTCAAAAGTTTGAATATATAATGTGTCTTGGTGGTGTTCTCTTGGAGTTGACCCTGAAATCACCTTTGCAAAATTATGATTGAGACAGTGAAAGAGACTTAAACTGACTATTTTCGTTTTAATCTTTAAGTTGTCCTTGTTCCTTCTTGGGGGTAGGTTGAACTAACTTTGGGAGGAAATTAGTTTATAGTTTACAGTTTAAAACAAAGACAATAATAGCCCTTTCCAAAAAGAAGCTTCTTTCTTGTTTGGGGACTAGACTGTCTTTGTAGGACTAACAAATTAGCCACAAGATTAGAAATTATGGTTTAGGAGTCATGTAGTTGGAGGCTACAAGATTCTGACCCTTCCTAAATTGTTCTTAAGATCAGTGTTTGAGATATTTTGCAGACTCTGTACCTTATGGATCAGTTGGTACTACCCAGATTGATAAAATTGGCTCATCTGACCTTGTGGCCCCCACCCAGGAACAGTCAGTGCAAGAGGACAGCTTCAATGTCCCATGATTTTTTCTGTTGCCTAATCAGTCAGCACTCCTGGCTCACTGGCTTCCCCTGACTCACCAAGTTGTCCTTAAAAACTCTGATCCTCGAATGCTCCAGGACACTGATTTGATCAATAATAAAACTCCAGTCTCTCACACAGCCAGCTCTGTGTAAATTACTCTTTCTCTATTACAATTCCCCTGTCTTGATAAACCTACTCTGTCTAGGCAGTGGGCAAAGTGATCCCACTGGGTGGTTACAGATTTAGAGGCTCATCGGGATTGCCCTTATAGCTACCTGCATGTGGTTTGGTAACCCCTCTCCAGTGATAGATCCAGAGGCTAGCCCAAGCATCTGCCTAGTTCTCTTGGACTAGGGGCTGACTTTGGTACTCTCTACTGATGGGGTGCTGCCAACCCAGGGTGCATGGATTTAATTGCAATGGAAAAATAGTCCTGTGGAGATGTCCCTTAACTGTAGCCCTATTACAGGGTGTCTGTCTGTAGCTCTATGGTGAGGTGTCTGTTTGTAGCCCATTGTGGGATGTCTGGGTTGATGGGCATCTTAGGTACTGCCAGTGCCCCATTCCTTCTCACGACTGGTTCTGTAGCCTCCTGGTGGGGTGTCTGTCTGTCTGTAGCCTCATTGTGGGGTGTCTGTCTCAGTTTGGCTCCTAGGGGATCTCTGTTGGCTTTCCCTAACTAGTAGGAAGAATCTTGGTTGGGGAGACTTCTCCTCAATCAAGAAGATTTTGGGGAGATTTCTCAGATAGTGAATAGGATAGTTTGGGAGGGATATTCTTGAGTTTTTTGTTGGGGATCTGATTTGGAAGGCCTTCTGTCTGTCTTGTCTTTGTGTGTGTTTGTATATGAGGAGGGGATCTCAGAAGAAATTGCTGATGGAAGTCCAGCAGGCCTAACTTGGAGAATCCTCCTTATTTGTCTGATCACATTTAGTGAGTCCTGAAGAAAGCTCAACAGGCCTTTCTCAGGGTGACTATTGGCTCTTTGTCTTGCCCAGAGACCCCATTGTGAATTATCATTTGGAGGTCATCCCTCCCCACCTGGAATGGATCAGAGACAACAGGCCCCATCTGGAGAAAGTTTGAGTTTTGCCAGGTTGATATTGGGTGCTGAATGAGGTGACTAGTGTCTGTTTTCTTTTTTGTATTTTGCTGGGATGGAAAATGTTCATTCAGGTCACCATGCAGCCCATTGGGCAACATCTTGCAAAATTGAGAATCTTTTGCCTATGGTTCCATAAAACAGAAAAGGGTGATTTTCTTTTGTAAAGTGACTTGAACCCCACAGCTATGGCACAGTGAGCAGGGTCATCAGAAGCTGTTCCATTCTTCTGGAAGCTGCAGAGAAAGGGAACCCAGAAACATGGTATGCCAAAGAAGGATAAGAAATTCTTACCAGTTTCTGGTCTCTCTTTCTCTGTCTGCATAAATGGTAAATGTCACTGTTTGTCTCCTCTGCAAGAGTTTGATTAACAGAAAAATGGATTTGTAAGACTGGTCTTAGGCTGTAGCAAATCTGGTGTATTTGCAATAAAAATTTTTCTTTCTATGTTCTGTAATGGAGAAAGGAGTATCACAGGATACAATGTGGATTTAGGACCCCTATAAGCCCATTTTCCAAGCTAACCCAGCAGACTGGTCAGTTACAAACTATGCTATAGGTCCCTGAAAACAATACTGGGTAAGATTGGTCTTGTTTTTTGTCCTTAAGAGCTTAACCTTGTGACCATGTGGGGATACTTTCTCTTGGTTTCTGCCATCCAGAGGACAGGAATTTTGAGGTTCATATCACAGCTCTAAGAATTATCTTGAGCAGGCTGGGCGCGGTGGCTCAAGCCTGTAATCCCAGCGCTTTCGGAGGCCAAGACGGGCGGATCACAAGGTCAGGAGATCGAGATCATCCTAGCTAACATGGTGAAACCCCGTCTCTACTAAAAAATACAAAAAAACTAGCTGGGCAAGGTGGCGGGCGCCTGTAGTCCCAGCTACTCGGGAAGCTGAGGCAGGAGAATGGCATAAACCCGGGAGGTGGAGCTTGTAGTGAGCCAAGATCCGGCCACTGCACTCCAGCCTGGGGGAAAAAGCGAGACCCCATCAAAAAAAAAAAAAAAAAAGAAAAAAAAAAAAAAGAATTATATTGAGCAGTTAAAAGACTTCGCAGACTCAAAATTGGCCTCTCCAGGCTCCTTTTGGGAAAAGCAATAGAAACTGCTCAATGCTGTATAGTTCAGTAACTAAGCATTTATCTTTAGCCAGGGGTGGCCTGGGTTCAATTCTTGGCTTCTGGAATGATTCCTCTCTGGTTTGTTATGTGTGTAACTTTGCCATTTATTTAGGTTTTTATGGATAGCTTCTGATTTATTCTCTTGAATTTTTCTTTCTCTGAACTACCTTAGGGAGATTCTAAATCTTGTAAAAAAGAAACTGCTTACCATGCCTTTGAAGCACCTGGGAGGTTGGTTACTTTTGGTAAAGTTCAAAAGCCAGAAATATTGACTGCATGGCTAAAGTCAGGTAATCAGAGATGTGAAAGGATTTTTTTAAAGAGCGCTATGGTTAAAAGCCAACTTAATTAAAAGTGCATAAGCAAGCTATAGGTATATTTAAATGGCCTTTACATTTTTCTTTTCTTGGATCTTGTTTTGCTAGAAAAAGTTTTTTTTTTTTCTTTTCAGTCAACTGAATTATTTTTCTCCATTTTGTCTTACCACTATTAATGCACACATGAGAGGCCCTAAGATAACTTCCGTTAGCCTGAGATTCCTTGGGAAAAACAGAGGAGGTGCCACAGACCCCATTTTGGGAAAAAACCTTCTGTTTTCCTCATGAAACTCCAGGAATTAAAAGCAGATAGGTCCCCCTCAAAATCTAAGTCTCTGCTGTGTTTTGCATTGTGCTATCTAATGGTTTTGAGTCTTGGGGGTATCAGAAATTACTCTGCATTCTAGGAGAGCTTTTAGCCTTGATATATAATAACTAGGTGAAAAATATACTTTAAGAAATGGCTAATGTCAGTTATGAAGACATACTTAGCTCTTTGCACGCTTGGATCAGAGCAACATGCTCTTGGCCACCTGGAAGATATGGAAACATCCCTAACCCCCAGTGAGAGATAAGACTCCCATGGGGAATGGGCTGATTACAAAATGGGCTGATTGTCTTTGGGTTTCCTTGCAATGACATATGCAGTGGAAGCACTACACTGTCTTCTCCTGTAGTATCTCTCTCCTTTTTAGGGATCCAGGATACGTATAGAATGGCACCCTAATTTTGGGGATCTGTCTCTGCCTTCCAGTTGTGCCTCCTTATTAGGCCCCAGAAACTGCATGGTTTCCTGGCCCTGTTCCTCCACCCTGAAACCACTAATCCAATTAAGAAACTGGCAAATAAAAAATCTTACAAGTGCGAATCTTCTATCTGTCTATATTCATATGTGTTGTGTGTGTAATATTTATATAAAAAGAGCTTTGTTTAATTGGCTTAAAAAATAAATGCTGAAATCAAATATTTTGTCAGAAAAAGAGAAACTTTAATGCCTTTTGTTCACGTGATTTTAATAATCTTTTGGATATACAGTTTTAGAAACTATTGGTAAAAATAAAAATGTCTTCAAAATTTAGACATTTGGTCTAAATTAAGGTCAGATATCAGATTTACCAAATGTTTTAAGGTCGTAAGCTGTTTCTTTGACTTTTGAAAATTGTTTAATTTGCCTCCTTTGGAAAGAGTCAGACCTTATCTTCACTTCAGTCTGATGTCCTGGACTCCATACCTAGTACATAATTAAAATCACTTATCAGGTTTTCACCAAAAATAAAAGTTGCTACGAGTTAACATTGTGACACGTAATTGAGACTACTGGAGAAACAGTTTTACATACAAGGTGTGTAAGGAAAGTAAAAGATTATAAGAAGGCATGGGAATATGACTATTATTAAAGGGAATGTGGCCAGATGCAGTGGGTCACGCCTGTAATCCCAGCACTTTGAGAGGCCGAGGCGGATGGATCACAAGGTCAAGAGATCAAGACCATCCTGGTCAACATGGTGAAACCCCCTCTCTACTAAAAATACAAAAATTAGCTGGACGTGATGGCACATGCCTGTAGTCCCAGCTACTCAGGAGGCTAAGGCAGGAGGATCGCTTGAATCTGGGAGATGGAGGTTGCAGTGAGCCAGGATTGTGCCACTGCACTCCAGCCTGGTTTCTAGTTCAGAGGGCTTAAAGATTGTCTTAACCTAAAAGAGTAATGGGACAAAACTGAAGGTTTAAACAAAGTGAAAAGGGTGTATGAAGGGTTGGTCTTGTGAAAAAAGTTCTGTGGGGCCGGGCGCGGTGGCTCAAGCCTGTAATCCCAGCACTTTGGGAGGCCGAGACAGGCAGATCACGAGGTCAGGAGATCGAGACCATCCTGGCTAACACGGTGAAACCCCGTCTCTACTAAAAAATACAAAAAACTAGCCGGGTGAGGTGGCGGCGCCTGTAGTCCCAGCCTCGGGAGGCTGACGCAGGAGAATGGCGTAAACCCGAGAGGCGGAGCTTGCAGTGAGCTGAGATCTGGCCACTGCACTCCAGCCTGGGCGACGGAGGGAGACTCTGTCTCAAAAAAAAAAAAAAAAAAAAAGTTCTGTGGGTATGAGTAAGTTGGCTAATATTTGAAGGGGATTATTTAATTTTTTTCTGTAGGTTGAACATTAAAATAAAAGTGCACAAATACAGGGCCAGAATCTGAGCTCAAGTGTCTGAATAACAGGATTTTCTTAAAAAACTGATCTATTGTTTAATGAAAAATTACAAAGAGTTCTTAAAAAGTTTATGAAAATCTTACCTTATGGTCAAACTAATTAAAACTGAATACATTTATAAAATTTTATTGTAAAACCAGCCTTAGCATTAAAAATGCACTAATACAAACATTGAATTTGGGTTTCTCTGATTTTTATGTAATAGTAAGAGAAAATGAAAGGGTTTTGTTTGCCCCTTTGGGTAAATGACAGGGAAAAGGGAGAGGAGAGAGAAGAGACGATTCAGTTGGCCTCATGCTATCTTTGTTGGGTCTTGTTGTTTGGAAAGCTAAGTCTCCTCTATCAGAGTAAAGGCTGTTTTCTTTTTTAGAATTTTGAAGTTATTGTTTTGGCCAAACGAATGACTTATGGTGACCTGAGATTCTATTTTGTGATATCCACTGTTTTAAACCTTTGATATTTGACAAACTTTCTAAAATCAAATTATAAATTATGTCTCTTTCTAATCTTATCTTTTAGATATTAGGTCCTCTAATGTCCAAAAATGACATTTGGCTTATGTGGTATAAAAATCATACAGGAAGCATTGTCAAATATGAAATGGTGTTTGGCTTTCTTTGGGCTGTATTTGTATAAATATGTTATTAGTATGTGTTCCAAAATTATGAGAAACTCCTACAATTCTGATATGATTGAGGGTATGCTATTAATATAACAGTTACAATTTTTATGTAAAATTGTTGTATGCCACAGAAGTAACCAAAATTCCTAGTCAATTGTGGCTTTTATAATGGCTGTCCTAAGACTTTTTGTCATACACAGACAATTGTCTTGTTTGATGCTCTTCAAAAGGTGGTTTATAATCAGCTCTAGAACTTTGACAGG
Source organism: Piliocolobus tephrosceles (assembly GCF_002776525.5). Classification (NCBI taxonomy): domain Eukaryota; kingdom Metazoa; phylum Chordata; class Mammalia; order Primates; family Cercopithecidae; genus Piliocolobus; species Piliocolobus tephrosceles. Next base: position 4,999,451 of record NC_045447.1, read on the forward strand.
TATTCTTGAATTCAGGTTTCCAATAACTTTGGAGAATGTGACAGTAGAATCGAGGAAATAACTTCCAGGACTCTCATGGGGAGCTGAAAAGTTCATAAATATCAAACAGAACAGGAGTTAACTGAATTGATTGAACTAATAGAAAACTGAGGTAATCTTTTTTTTTTTTTTTTTTTTTTTTTGAGACGGAGTCTCGCTGTGTCACCCAGACTGGAATGCAGTGGTGCGATCTCTGGTCACTGCAAGCTCCGCCTCTCGGGTTCATGCCATTCTCCTGTCTCAGCCTCCCAAGTAGCTGGGACCACAGGCACCCGTCACCATGCCCAGCTAATTTTTTGTATTTTTAGTAGAGACAGGGTTTCACCATGTTAGCCAGGATGGTATCGACCTCCTGACCTCATGATTCGCCCACCTTGGCCTCCCAAAGTGCTTGGATTACAGGCATGAACCACTGCGCCTGGCCTTTTTAGTTTGTTTGTTTGTTTGAGATGGAGTTTCGCTCTTGTCGCCCAACCTGGAGTGCAGTGGCATGATCTCGGCTCACTGCAACCTCTACCTCCCAGGTTGAAGTGATTCTCCTGTCCCGGCCTCCCAAATAGCTGGAATTACAGGTGCTTACCACCATGCCCAGCTAATGTTTGTATTTTTAGTAGAGATGGGGTTTCACCATGTTGGCCAGGCTGGTCTCGAACACCTGGTCTAAGGTAATCCACCCACCTTGGCCTCCCAAAGTACTGGGATTACAGGTGTGAGCCATTGCACCTAGCCCAGTAATCTTTTTTATTAACTTTTTTGCTTAAAACATTGCTGTTCCTTTTCGTTTTCCAGAGCCAAGAAAACTTTTCTCTTAAACTACTTACAGCTTTTAACAATTGAGTAAAACATACTCCTGTGGAAAAAATTTGGAGTATATTTGTTTCTTGCTCCCTTATTTTTCCAGAATTTGGAAACTATTTGTGAGTATTCTCAACATATGGCAGTATGGCAGTATAGTTATTTGCATAAGTGCAATAAGAATCTGTTTTCTTTTGTAACAGGACACAATGGGAGAAACTGGTTATTTTACCAAGGCTTTGACTGGAATAGCATGCTTTCTTTAAAGAATCAAAGTTGGCTGGGGGAGGTGTCTCATGCCTGTAATCCCAGCACTTTGGGAGGCTGAGGTGTGTGGATCACCTGAGGTCAGGAGTTGGAGACCAGCCTGGCCAACATGGCAAAACCCTGTCTCTACTAAAAAAAAAAAAAAAAGAAAATACAAAAATTAGCTGGGCGTGGTGGTGGACACCTGTAATCCCAGCAACTCTGGAGGCTGAGGCAGGAGAATCACTTGAACCTGGGAGGTGGAGGTTGCAGTGAGCTGAGATTGTGCCATTGCACTCTAGCCTGGGCAACAAGAGTGAAACTCTGTCTCAGGAAAAAAAAAAAAAAAAAAAGAATCAAAGTTGAGTTATTGAGCTAATAAAAGCCCCTTGGGAAATCTGGCCTTATACCTTGTCTACACAGTCCCTGTACAAAGTTCCTGACTTGTGGTAAGTAAAGGATGTCACTTTCTAACAGGCTCAGGAGCCGCAAGTTATCTTGGGACCTCAAGAGGAGAGAAATTTACCCAACTCATAGGTATTTGAGGGTACAAACCCATGACTGGGCTCAACTTTTAAGAAGTCTTATTTGAGATTCCTTATGGAACACAGTTCTATCAAAGCCAATTTTAAAAACCTATGTGAAAAATAGTTATTCTTGGTGTGCTTTGTGGAAATAATCAGGCCAAGTACAATGAGACTAAAGTTTATTTTGTAAACAAATCATTCTATCATGATTTGTTTTTAATAAAAATGGGGACTGAAGAGAGAAAAATTATGCTTCAAAAGAAAAGCTACAGTTTACCTATTGTTAGCAGTTCTTGAGTGTTTTTTCTGTAATTTAGACAAAATCCTAAATTTTTTGTGGGCTACAAGTCTGCAAACTAATGCTTTCAAATGTTTACTTTTAAAACTGGGAATTACACTCCTTACTAGCTCCCCTTTGCCTTCCGCCTTGAGTGGAAGCAGCCTGAGGCCTAACTAGAAGCCCAGCAGATGCAGGTGCCATGCTTCTCATATAGCTTGCAGAACTGTGAGCCAAACATCTTTTGTTTATAAATTACTAAGTCTGAAGTATTCTATGAAGGAAACACAAACAGACTAGGACAGTATCAGAACTGGTCCTAGTGAGGTCCTTGTGAGACCTCTATAGCATGTGCTTCCTTTTAAGTTAGATTTAGTATGCCACGACTGTGAGAATATCTGAACTACATTGTTGAGCTGGGAATTACAATATTACATAAATTGCATTGTCTTGAAAACTAATGGTATTTCCTGAAATGACTCATCCCTGAACTTGGTGGAGAGCTTATTTTTTTCTTGCCACACTCTGCAACTTTGCAGTATAAGAAGTTAACCTAGGTTTGGCTAGTCCCCGGTAATCCCAGGACTTTGGGAAGCTGAGGTGGGAAGATTGCTTGAGCCCAGGAGTTCAAGACCAGCCTGGGAAACATGGTGAAACCCCTTCCCTACAAAAGAATATAAAAATTAGCCAGGCGTGGTGGCTCCAGCAAAATGGCCCTCTTTCCTTTGTCTTTACAGGGAAGGTGGGTTACACCTGTCCTGGAGCCATAATTCTTTTTTTTTTTTTTTTTTTTGGAGACAGAGTGTCTGTCACCCATACTGGAGTGCAGTGGAGTGCACACCTGTGATACCAGCTACTGTGGAGGCTGATATGGGAGGATCACTTGAACCCAGGCAATTGAGACTACAGTGAGCCCAAATCGTGCCACTGTACTCCATCTTGGGTGACAGACTGAGACCCTGTCTCAATTAAAAAAAAAAAAAGAAGAAGAAGAAAAAGTTACCTATGCTTGTAATCACATAGGGCACTAGGGCAGGTGCCCAGGCACTGCAGGGTAAGGCCTAATGGAATTATGGCTCCAGGCTGGTTGTGGTGGCTCACGCCTGTAATCCCAACACTTTGGAAGGCCGAGGTGGGTGGATCACCTGAGGTCAGGAGTTTGAGACCAGCCTGGCCAACATGGTAAACACCATCTCTACTAAAAATACAAAAAATTAGCTGGGTGTGGTGGTACACACCTGTAATCCCAGCTACTACAGAGGCTGAGGCAGGAGAATTGCTTGAACCTGGAAGGTGGAGGTTGCAGTGAGCCAAGATTGCACCACTGCACTCCAGTCTGGGTGACACAGCAAGACTCTGTCTCCAAAAAAAAAAAAAAAAAAGGAATTATGGCTCCAGGACAGGTGTAACCCACCTTCCCTGTAAGAACAAAGGAAAGAGGGCCATTTTGCTGGAGCTACCATGAGGCCATCACTGGCCAGTGCCGAATTCTGGTACCCACTGTGGGCACTCACGAATCAGAGCTTCACCCACCCGTCTGTCTCCAATCAGAGCTTTACCCATCTTCATGGCTCGCCAATCAGAGCTTTACCTGCCGTCATCACTTACCCATCAGAGCTTTACTGGCAGCCATCACTCACCAATCAGAGCTTCACCCGCCGCCATCACTCGCCAGTCAGAGCTTCACCCGCCGCCATCACTCATCTGTTAGAACTTTACCCACTGCCATCACTCACCAGTCAGAGCTGTACTCGTAGCCATCACTCAGCCATCAGAGCTTTACCCGCTGCAGTCACTCACCAGTTTGCCAACTCCCTAGAACCTTACTAGTGCCAATGAAGTTTCTGGAAAAACTATGTGACATTTTTCGTTTTTATAAAACCTCTAACAGCTGAGCACGATGGCTGATAGGTGTGAGGTGGGAGGATCACTGAAGGCCAGGAGTTCAAGACCAGCCTGGACAACATAGTGAGACCCCCGTCTCTACTAAAAATCAGAAAAATTAGTCCGGCGTGGTGGCATGTACTTTGTAATCCCAGCAACTCGGGAGGCTGAGGTAGGAGAACTGCTTGAGCCCAGAAGTTGGAGACTACAGTGAGCTATGATTGCACCACTGCAGTGCAGACTGGGCAATAGAGCCAGACCCTGCCTCAAAAAAAGCAAAACAAAACAAAAACATTTTTTTAAATAGAAAAATATCCTCAAAGCCCAGCACGAGGCGATTGGTTAAAGAGATTATGCTCCACTTCTTGTTAAAATAAAACATGTTTTGGGCCAGGCGTGGTGGCTCAAGCCTGTAATCCCAGCACTTTGGGAGGCCGAGGCAGGTGGATCACGAGGTCAGGAGATCAAGACCATCCTGACTAACACGGTGAGACCCCGTCTCCACCGAAAATACAAAAAATTAGCCGGGCGTGGTGGCGGGCGCCTGTAGTCCCAGCTACTCGGGAGGCTGAGGCAGGAGAATGGCATGAACCCAGGAGGCGGAGCTTGCAGTGAGCCGAGATCGCACCACTGCACTCCAGCCTGGGCGACAGAGCCAGACTCCAGCTCAAAAAAAAAAAAAGACATATTTTGGAGACAGATAGCAGCAAGACAGATGGCAGCCAATCAGAGGCCTCTAAAGGGCACCGAGGGGTGTTGCCGGGTTCCTTTAGCTTCATAAAAACCCTAATTGAGGAGGCTCTTGAGCCGTTTGCTCCAGTCGCTCCCACCCTGTGAATTGTTTTCAATAAAGCTGTGCTTTCCGGGTCTTTCGTTGCTTTGTGTTTCATTTGCTCTTTCTTACTTTGTGCACTTTCTTCAGTTCTTTGTTCAACACACCAAGAACCTGGATGACTTTATCTCTGCTTAGGTCTAATCAGTTATCAAACTAGAGTCAGACTGGATCGGGTCACCTCTTTATAGACAGCTCCTCGTGAGTCATTGAAGAAAAAAGGCACAATGGGTACTCCTTAGTTGTTGGGGAGACCTCACAGAGGTAGAGTGGGAAGACTGCCAAATGACCGGTCTGCCCAAACATGCGAACTCTGCATTAAATCAAGCCTTAAAATCCCTGCAGGATCAGGAAGGAACTATTTACACCGACTCCAACTATACCTTCGGAGTAGTCAATACCTTTGAAAAATCTGGACTGAACGAGACCTCATAAATAGTAAGGGCCAAGATTTGGTCCATAAGGATTTAATTATGCAAATTCTAGAAAATCTTCAACTACTGGGCCTGGGTGCAGTGGCTCATGCCTGTAATCCCAGCACTTTGGGAGGCCAAGGCAGGTGCATCACTTGAGGTCAGGAGTTCAAGACCAGCCTGGCCAACATGGTGAAACCCCATCTCTGCAAAAATACAAAAATTAGCCGGGCGTGGTGTTGGGTGCCTGAAATCCCATCTACTTGGCAGGCTGAGACTGGAGAATTGCTTGAACCTGGGAGGCAGAGTTGCAGTAAGCCGAGATCATGCCACTGCACTCCAGCCTGGGCAACAGAGTGAGACTTCGTCTCAATGAATGAATGAATGACTGAATGAATGAATGAAAGAAAATCTCCAGCTGCCGGAAGAAATTGCAGTTGTCCATGTCCCAGGCCCCCAAACACCCATCTTTTGAAAGCTGGGGAAACAACTTCACTAACAAGCTGCCTCTTCCCAAGAAGCACCCACTTTCCATCTCATCCCTTGTCTTCCCCCTTCAGCTGCGATCCCCATCTTCTCCCATGCAGACCAAGAGAAACTAAAGAAAATAGGAGCTAACGAGAGACCAGAGGGAAAGTGGGTAATACCAGATGGAAGGGAAATGCTGTCTAAATCCATCGTGAGAGAAATATTGTCCCAGCTTCATCAGGGAACTCACTGGAGTCCTCAAGCTATGTGCGATGCAGCCCTCAGAGAGTCTGTGGGGGTGTAGGGATATATACTCTTGCTAGGCAAGTGACAGATGGTTGCATAGTGTGCAGAAAAACTAATAAGCAAACCCTTAAAGAAGCAACTTCCTGGGGGACAAAACCCAGGGTTGAGGCCATTTCAAAGTGTCCAAGTTGGCTACACTTGCCAAGTTGGCCGCCTCAAGTATTTACTAGTAATAGTAGATCATCTCACCCACTGGGAAGAAGCCATCCCCTTCCCAAGCGCAACAGCCAGTAACGTAGTCAAAGCCCTGTTGGAACATGTCATGCCCAGGTTTGGACTAACAGAGAACATTAATTCAGACAATGGAACCCATTTCACTTCACACATCATTAAGGGGCTAACCCAAGCACTAGGAATAAGATGGGAATATCATATTCCCTGCTCCACTCTCATCAGGGAAGGTAGAAAGAATGAATCAAACTCTAAAAAATCACCCAACCAAACTAATCTTGGAAACCCAGTTACCATGGACAAAATGCCTTCCCATTGCCTTACTAAGAATCCAAACTGTCACTCAAAAAGATCTTGGCCTGTCCCCTTATGAAATGCTCTATGGACTGCCTTATCTAAATTCCACTACTGACCTTCATACATTTGAAACAAAAGATCAGTTTCTTTAAAAATGTGTATTTGGTCTGTCTGCCACCATTTCCTCCCTCAGGACTCAAGGCCTTCTAGTGCAAACTCCACCCCTCGAATTTCCAGTTCACTAACACCAGCCCTGAGATCATGTCCTTATCAAAAGATGGAAAGAGGCAAAGCTCGAACCGGCCTGGGAAGGACCTTATCTAATACTCCTAACCACTGCCACAGCATTCCAAACGGCTGAAAAAGGATGGAGCCACCACCCTCTAGTAAAAAGGGTCCCACCCCTTGCAAAGTCATGGACTGTCACTCCAGGACCAACACCCTCCAAACTAACGTTCAAAAGGGTTTAATCTGTCTTTTTTTTTTTTTCTCCCTTTAGTTACCAAAGAACATCTTATCCTCAGTGTAACCTGATCACCCTCCCCTCAAACAATCACATTCAGTGCTTGCCTTGTCATGCCTTCTGGAGACCTTCAGAGTCAAAGACAGCTAGCTTCTTCAGAAAAGTACCTTTGCCCCTCTGCCCACTTCAGACAAACCAGAAACCCTGGCCCTTGAGATGGACAACCACAAGCCTTCCGGGTGTTATGTTATAACTGGGGAGATGTTTTCTGGACCACCCAATATCAGGGCTGGACCTCCTCAGAAGGTTGCACCGCCCTGAAACCTTACATCCACTTTACTAAAGGAGACACACCCTCAAATTGCCAAAACCACCAGTGCAAGCCAGTACTTCTTTTTTTTTTTTTCTGAGACGGAGTCTCGCTCTGTTGTCCAGGCTGGAGTGCAGTGGCACGATCTCGGCTCACTGCAAGCTCCGCTTCCTGGGTTCATGCCATCCTCCTGCCTCAGCCTCCCAAGTAGCTGGGACTACAGGTGCCCACCACCACACCCGGCTAATTTTTTTATATTTTTAGTAGAGATGGGGTTTTACTGTGTTATCCAGGATGGTCTTGATCTCCTGACCTCGTGATCCACCCGCCTTGGCCTCCCAAAGTGCTGGGATTACAGGCGTGAGCCACTGCGACCAGCCTACTTCTCTCTATTCATATCCCCACCTCCATCGACCTAACCCCACTTTAGAGCACCTTTATTGTCTAGGAACGGATGTCACTGGAAAAGACCCTATAGGTGCCTTTGAGATACACTTTGTTCTTCCTCCTCCATCTCCCACCATTGCCCCCTCCTCAAACCCACAAAATCAAACTTGTTTCATGTTTCATGCCCAGTGACAAAACCAAAGTAACTATAGTAGAGGTCAAGGACTTAAAGCAAACCCTAGCCATAGAGACTGGGTATTGAGATGTAAAAGTCTGGCTGGAATGGATTAAATATTCCATTCATACCCTTAAGAAAAGCGATTGTTACCCTTGTGCGACGGGCAGGCCAGAAACTCAGATTACTCCCTTCCCACCCAGATGGGCCAAGCATCCAGGCATGGACTGTGTGGTAGCTCTCTTCCAGCACCCCACAGCCTGGGGTCATGTGCTACTCTTTCACTACTTTTCCCAAAAGTCAGAAGCCTATGGGACAGCTCCCAAGGGCCACTTGACTTCCAGCTCTTGATGCCAATTTTACCTCATGTCTCTCATGGCAAGGGGAAAATCTGACATTCCTCGAAAACCTCATGGGATTTAATGGGCCTAAACCTTTCCAAGAGCTAACCAATCAGTCAGTTCTACTCCATCCCCAAGCGGATGTATAGTGGTATTGTGGGGGACCAATACTGAATACTCTGTCAAACAATTGGAGCAGCACTTGCGCTCTGAACCGATTGACCTTCCCTTTCACCTTGGCATTTCACGAATCAGACAGGAAGCAGGTAGCCCAAAGGAAAAGAGAAGGCCCTCATGGGTCCCTTGACCCCTCATGTTTACATAAACAGTATTGGGGGTTGCACATGGGAGGGTACCAAATGAATTCAAAGCTTGAAACCAAATAGCCACCAGGTTTGAGTCTATCTTATTCTGGTGGTCCACTATAAACAAAAATGTAGACTGGACACATTATACATACTAAAATCAACAGTGATTCATCAGTTACACCAGAGATGCCATAAAAGCAATAGCTGAACAATTAGGCCCTACCAGCCAGATGGCCTAGGAAAATAGGATAGCCCTTGACACGATATTGGCCAAAAAAGGCAGAGTCTGTGTCATGATTGGGGTCCAATGTTGCACTTTTATCCCTAATAACACAGCCCCGGATGGAACAATCACAAAAGCCTTACAAGGCCTGACCACCCTAGCAAATGAATTAGCCGAGAACTCTGGAATAGATGACCCCTTTACAGGTGTCATGGAGAAATGGTTTGGAAAATGGAAGGGACTCATGACCTCAATCTTTACCTCCCTTACAATGGTTACAGGTATACTCATCCTTGAGGGCTGGTGTATCATATCTTGTATTCGTGAGTTAACCTAAAGGCTCGTAGAAGCAGCTCTCACAAAAACCTCCCCCACCACTCCCCATCCATACTCAGATAAGCTCTTGCTCCTAGATGATCAAGAAGAAAAACAAAGCCAAATCCTGTTAAAGAAATTTGAAGAGGAAGAACTATAAAACCAAAGAGGGGAGGCCAGGCGCTGTGGCTCACACCTGTAATCCCAGCACTTTGGGAGGCCAAGGCAGGTGGATCACAAGGTCAGGAGATCGAGACCATCCTGGCTAACATGGTGAAACCCTGTCTCTACTTCAAAAAAAATAAAAAAAGGGAAATTGGACAACTAGGTTCCTCTTCAAAGATTCAACTTCCTGGCCATAACTTGTGAACCAATACTACCCCGCCCAACCTTTTCAAAAATAACACATTTACCATATTTGGGAAGGTTTAAGCCTTAGCAATTCGGGATCAGCTTAGATTGTGCGGTCCAACCCCAGCCAATAGGGGAAGGACACAGAAACAGAAATTAGGGATAAAAATCCCTTCCCTCCTTTGTTCAATGTGCTCTTGGGACTGTAACAGGCACAAGCAGCACCCTTCTGCAGAAGTAAAGGTGACTTGCTGAGAAATGTTCTAACTGCGGATTTCTTTTTGCTACACCGAGCACTTGTTTCCAACACACGCAAACCAGAATGGAGGTCTCCCTGGACCTGGGTTTGGGCCGCAAAGTTGCCCTGAATTCTGCAAGACCTTGGGCAAGACTGTACATTCTTCTGAACCAAGTCCTTCCCTGGCCCAGGCATTTGTGAGTAACACATCGGTTTCATGCTTACACCTCCTGGTCTGACCGGGCTCTCCTTTGCAGAGCCTTTTATTCCTTCCCTTCCTCTGAACACTGCCTGGCTTGTTTTCAGGGAAGAAATTCAGGGCAGTGGCAGGGAGCTCCTTGTGCACAGCCATAACAAATGTTTTATGGAAACAGTGAGCTGATGGGACGAGGAGTGGGGGCTAGAAAGTCAGCCAAAAGGTGCGAGAACCTGGACTAGCCCCCAGCCCTGAATGTGGCAGGCCACTGTGCCGTGGTAGGGGAGTGAAACTTTCCTTCTGCTCCTCTTAGGGTTCCAACTGGGGCTCTTTACAAAAGAGAAAAACAGTTCATTGATGCATGTAGTGCACATCTCACTGGAGAAGCCTCAACAAAAAGCAACTCAGAACAGTGATTGAGAACTGGGTTATGGAGCATCTTCAACAAAGAATAATCAGCATGTGGGGAAATGACAGGACCCAGGAGAGCGGTTTTAGGCTTTCAAGGTTGGGAAACCGGCAAGGTGAGTATTGGGAAGAAACTAAGGCAGAAGGTTTGTTCATAGAGTCCTCGGATGCCTTCTTTTCTCTGGCTCATGCGTCTCTTTCCTATCAAGAGAATGTCCATCCTGCATCAGGCAGCAGAGGGACAGGACAGAAAGAGATTTCCCTGCTTCTGCTGCATCTTAGTTGCCTTCAGCTCAAGATAATTTCTGAGGCTCATTTTGGGGTGACATATTCTGGTGTCCTTCACGGTACAGGGCACAGACTCAGAGGACTGGATCCACAGCTGATTACTGAGCTCCTTCCATGTGCCAGGCTTGTCCAGGGAGAACACTCAGCCCCCACAAACAGGGCAGGTGGCACCAGAATGCTGGGCTGTAGCCTAACCCTCAGCTCATGGGTGGGTGGAGCAGAGAGCACCTTCCCCATGTGGGGCTCCCTGGTCGTGGACCTGGAGACCAGCAGGGCTCTGCAGTCTCAGAAGTGGCCTGTTGGAGTGGGGTCTGCATGCAGGGCAGCCTTGGGCCAGAGTCCTTCAGGCTCTGTTCAGGGGCAGGAACAGAGCCTCCAGGCTTGTCCCACTTGTCCCTCTTTGAATAGTTAAGGGCTGCCCACAGGGAACTTCCCTCTCTCCTTCCCTCCCTTCCTTCTTTCCTTCCTTCCATCTTTCATTCCTTGTTTCCTTCTTCCCTCCCTCCATCCCTCTCTCCCTCCCTTTTTTCCCCTTTTCTTCCTCCATCCTTCCCTTTCTTCCTTCCTTATTGTGGTAAAATACACATAAAATTTACTATCTCAACTATGTAAACATGCCCAGTTCCATGGTGTTGAGTTCATTCACATCGTTGTGCAGCCATCACCAGCATCCATCTATAATACCCTTTTCATCTTCCCAGACTGAAACTCAACACTGTTCACAGCTCCCATTCCCGCCTTCCCCAGGCACCCACCATTCTCCTATTTCTATGAATTTGATGACTCTAGTCCCTCAGATATGTGGAATCGTGGCCAGGTATGGTGGCTTACATCTGTAATCCCAGCACTTGCAGAGGCCAAGGCAGGCGGATCGCCTTAGGTCAGGAGTTCTAGACCAGCCTGGCCAACATGGTGAAACCCAGTCTCTACTAAAAATACAAAAATTAGCTGGGCGTGGTGGCACACATCTGTGGTACCAGCTACTTGGGAGGCTGAGGCAGGAGAATCGCTTGAACCTGGGAGGCAGAGGTTGCAGTGAGCCGAGATCGCACTATGGCACTCCAGCCTGGGTGAGAGAGGGAGACTCTGCCAAAAAAAAAAAAAAAAAAGTAAATAGAATCACTTGGCATTTTTCCCTGTTGGACTGGCTTCTTTTGCTTAGCATAAGGCATCAAGGTTCATCCATGCTGTAGCAGGTGTCACTATCTCTTCCCTTTCTAAGGCTGAGTAGTATTCCGTCTACAGATAGACCCACTCAGTGCAGCCATCACGCCTTGGTGAACACTATGGCTGCCTCCAGCTTTTGGCTATAGTGAGTTCTGCTGCTAGGAACACAGGTGTGCACATGTCTCTTCCAGACCCCCTTTCAATTCCTTGGGTGTATACCCAAAAGGATTTCCAGCTTATTCAGTAATAATAATAATAAAAATAAAATAATTATATATATATATATATATTTTTTAGATGGAGTCTTGCTATGTTGCCCAGGCTAGAGTGCAGTGGTGCAATTTTGGCTCACTGCAACCTCCACCTCCCAAGTTCAAGCGATTTTCCTGCCTCAGCCTCCCAAGTAGCTGGGATTAGGGGTAACAGCCACCACGACCGGCTGATTTTTGTATTTTTAGTAGAGATGGAGGATTCACCATGTTGGCCAGGCTGGTCTTGAACCCCTGACCTCAAGTGATCTGCCTGCCTCAGCCTCCCAAAGTGCTAGGATTGTAGGTGTGAGCCACCGCGCCTCGTATGGTAATTCAGTTGGATGTTTTGAGGAACTGCCACACTTTTTTCCCGCGCCTGCACCAGGGACACCTTTGGGTGGGAGGGAAAGAAAGCATTAAAGATGCCCTCAGCTTTCACAGAGATGAAAACGGTGCCCCGGGAGGGCGGGACGGGATCAGGGTCCTGTGAACGGGGTATCAGTGTAAACCCCTCTGAGAGATACCAGGAAAAGAAGGAAGAAGCTTCTGGGACGTCGCCTGGAGCCTTCGGGAGGTTCCTCCTCTTCGCAGTGGGGCGCGCTCTCCCCAGGCCCTGCCGCCGCCGCCGCCCTCTCCTGGGCTTCCTTGGGCGGAGGCCAGGCAAGGGCTGGGGTCGTGGCGGGGCGGAGCAGGGCTTAGTCCGGGGAACGCGCAAAGGGGCCTCAGGGCCCCGGGGCGGGCGCCAGAGGCGGACTCGATCGCAGCCGGAACGCGAAGGTTCCTCAGTGTGCGGGGCGCAGAACTCCGTGGGGCCGCGGGCCTGGGCCGGGGAGCGACTCTGCCCAGGGGGGCGTCGCGGGCGCCGTGCACAGGGTCCTGCGGGGCTGGAGGGCCCGGCGCGTGCGAGCCGGGAAGCCGGGGGTCGTGGTTCTGGGGCCGGAGCTTCAGGGATTCGTCTCCCCCGCACCCCCGGGGGAGCAGGATGTCAGGGGGTCGCCCCCGCCCAGGGAACAGGGCGTCAAGTGGTCCCCCGGGGTCGGGGCTTCAGGGGCCCCGGGCGGGATGCAGTGACAGGGCTCCAGGGGACCAGGGCTGCGAGGGGCGCGCGGGTCCCATGGGTGCGCTCGCGAGGAGGCGCCGTCCCTTCCTAGCAGGGGTCCCTGGGGACCCCCGGCCGCCTCTCACGCCTCGCTGTCCCCTCCCGAGTCCGGCTTCGGCAAGTCCGGGCGGCGGGCGGCGGGCGGCGCTGGCCGGGAGGGGGCGCCTCGGGCTCACCCCGCCCCAGGGCTGCCGGGCGGAAGGCGGCGGCGGCGACCAGACGCTGAGCCATGGCCGAGCTGCGGCAGACGTCGGCTGGTGAGTGCGGGTCTTGGCCCCGGGTGCCCACGAGGGAGCCGCTGAGGCCGGAAATCCGGGGTGCACCCGACAGCTGGGCCGGGGGGTGCGCTCAGGGCCGCTAGGCTTCAGGCTGGCCGCCGCCCCAGCCAACGAGACCCTGGGTCCTGGGGAGCCGGCTGGCAGGTGGGCGCGGCCGCGCGGTGGGTGCCTGGGACCCGAAAGCAGGATGGGGCGGTGGCGCAGCATGGCCGGGGGGCTCGTCTCCGTGGTCCCTGGGTCCCGGTGAGGGCGGGATACCCCGACGCCGTGGCAGTCTCCGGCCTCTTCCCGCTCCACCCTCCCCGCTCCGCGCCTTCCATGAGCTGCTATTTTCAGCACCAACCCCCTGACCCTGGACGAGGACGAGGCTCCGGGCTGCCCTGCCCGGCCCCCAACCCTACCCGGGTTGGCCAGGAACAGCCTCCATACCCGAAACGCCGAGGCGCCTCGAGAAGGCGAGGTGGGCAAGTTCAAAGTCCAAGCGTGACTGGGGAACTGCGCCCTGAGCGCTCAGGTGATATAGAAGTTAAGAAGAAATTATTTAGGCAGCCGGGAGCGGTGACTCAGGCCTGTAATCCCAGCACTTTGAAAGGCCGAGAGTGGATCACCTGTCCTTAATTTTCTCGGGGCCAGAAGATGAATTGGGTATTTACCCAGACAACGACATCGCTTCAGAGGGAGGGAGCAGAACGCAGGACCATGGGGCGCAGGCTGCAGGCCAGTGAACCCCAGTGCCAAAGGCCAGGGAGAGCCAGGTGGGGTGCTCAGAGCCAGCACACAGCCCTTTAATTTAGAGGAGTGCTGTGTACACATTTGGGGAAAGAAATGTTTTATTTTGATTTGGAATCAGGTGGGGGATAAGGCACAGTGAGGCCTGAGTTTGTGAGGGCTCCTGCCTGGGAGGTGCAGCCCCAGAGGTGCGGGAGGCAGAGGAGTGGAAAATTCTTGAAGAAAACTGGGTGTGGTGGTAGGTCGAGGCCCTGCCCTCAACAATGCTCACCATTTATCAGTGTTTATTGCGAGGCAGCACTATGTTCAATACCGCTGAGTTCTCAGGAAAGAACAGTAAATCCTTCCCAAGCCATTCTTTCATCCATGGGAAAACAGGTTTGGAGAGATCCGGGACAGTGCTCTGGTCCCAAGCAGGAACGGCTGAGTGGGACTTGGGACTCAAGTCTGACTGCAAACACCTGCCTCTTCCCTGTGCTGCCAGCGCGTTCCGGGTTCTTCCCTGTCCCTCCTTTGTGGTCTTTGTTTCCTTTTTTTGTTCCCTTTTTTTGTCTTAATATGTTTCAACAGATGTATACAATAAACTGCACATAAAAGGAACAGCTGGATACATCTTGACTCAGTCAAGATGATGAACACAGCTGCCACCCCAGGAGCCTGTCCTGCGCCATGGGTTATGCTGTCTTAGTTGGTCTCATGTCAGGGAGCCTTGGAGGAGCGGGGACTTGGCAGTTGGTCTCCATACTCCTGGGGTTCTAGTATTGGGTCTGGCCCATGGCCGCACCCAAGACAAACATCTTGAAGACTGAGAGGTTAGGTCTTTTGAGAAACCTGGCAAATGAGTGCCCATTCTCAGGTTACCCACATTCTGCGTGTTGATTTAGTGATCCAACCAATGTTGGTTGGACACTAATGAGAACAAGCAGGCCTGTGCTAGAACGTGCCTGCAGCCGGGAGCTGGTGAGCAGGTGTCCCTAGGGACACCAAGGGCGAGGAACCCAGTGTGTGGAAATCTAGGGGATGAGCATGCCAGGGAGAAGAGCTCACATGGGGAAGGCCCTGCTCCAGAAATCAGTCAGGCTTGTTGGGGAGGGCAGGAGGGCAGGGTGGTGGAGTCAGAGGGAGTGGCCCCCCGAAAGGCAGGAAGAGGACATGAAAGAGCCTTGGAGATGACAGTGAGGATGCGGTTGGCGGGTGGTGAGCTGGGTGTCATATGCTGGCTCCTGAGAGAATGCCCAGCTCCTTCACACCCATCATAATTCCTGAAGGACTGAGACCATGTGAAGGAGTTTTGGAAGCTGACAGTGCACCGGGTCCCGGCTCTCCTCCATTCTGCTGGGTTTCACCGGAGATTGGCCAAGAAGAGATCAAACTGTTCCTGGACCAAACTGAGGGTGGGCTGCTATTTCTCACAGTCCAATAATGAGATGCAGATGAACTGGGGAGGAAGAGTTTTTATTTCTATAACCAGTTACAAGGATAAGACCTGGAAATTATCGCCAGACCAACTCAAAATTACAGTTTTCCAGAGCTTATATACCTTCTAAGCTATGTGTCTACGTGTAAGTGTGCATTCATCTAAAGACATAAGTAATTGACTTCTTTTAATCTATATCTAAGGTCTGAGTCCTGAAGACCTTCCTCTGGATCCTCAGTAAATTTACTTAATCTAAAACCCTTATGTTGTCTCCTAAATCGTGGGAGTTTGGGGAGTTCCTTCAGACCCCCAGTAAATCTATTTGTGGAGGCCTGGGAAGTTTCATCAGACCCCCAATAAAACGTGTTTAATCCTAAATGGGTCCTGTTATTTTGTCATGCTTGAAGGCCCAGGAAAGGTCTAGGCAAAACTCTTGGTAGGATTTTTTTACATTCCAGCCTTTGTATAAGGGCACTGGCTTTTAATATTTACCTTAACCACACAGTCAGTACTAAAACAGTTGTTATGGAGGCCTGTGTTGGTAAGACCTGACCTGGCCTTACTTGCAATGGTGCCCACAACTTCAAAAAATCAACTTTGATGGAGCCCTACTGAACACATCTAGCATCTGTCTTCCTTCAGTTTAGGGTCAGTGGACTGAGGTTAATAGCACCATTAAAAGAAATAGCTTTATTGATGTGTCATTGACGTGCCATAACATTCACCTGTTTCAAATGAATTATTTTCAGTTAGTTTACAGAGTTGCGAAATAAATTTTATAACTTTTCCATCCCCAGCCCCCCAAAACTCCCTGGAACTCCTTTGCAGTCATTCCCCATTCCCACCTGGCCTCAGACAATCACTTTCTGTCTGTAGATTCGCCTTTTCTGGACAATTCATATGGAGTCCTATGTTACACGGTCTTTTGCACCTGACTTCCTTCACTTAGAATAATGTTTCTGAGATTCACGTATGTTGTAGTATGTATCAGTATTTAATTCCTTTTTATTGCTGAATAATCCGTTGTGCAGGTAGACTACATTTTGTTTATCCATTCATCAGTTAAAGGACATTTTGGTTTTTTCAGCTTTTTTGGCTATTTTTTTTTTTGAGATGGAGTCTCGCTCTGTTGCCCAGGCTGGAGTGCAGTGGCCGGATCTCAGCTCACTGCAAGCTCCGCCTCCTGGGTTCATGCCGTTCTCCTGCCTCAGCCTCCCGAGCAGCTGGGACTACAGGTGCCCGCCACCTCACCCAGCTAGTTTTTTTTTTGTATTTTTTAGTAGAGACAGGGTTTCACCGTGTTAGCCAGGATGGTCTCGATCTCCTGACCTCGCGATCCACCCGCCTCGGCCTCCCAAGGTGCTGGAATTACAGGCTTGAGCCACCGCTCCCGGCCTTTTTTAGCTATTTTAAACTGCACAACACTGCTATGAACATTCATGTACAAGACTTTGTGTGGACACATGTTTTCATTTCTCTTGGGTTGATACCCAGCAGTGGAATTGCTGAGTCATACAGGAAATAAATATTTAACATTTTAAGAAACCAGCAAACTGTTTTCCAAAGTGACTGCGCCACATTACATTGCCATCAGCAGTGTATAGTGGTGCTAATTTTCTTTTTCTTTTTTTCCTTTTTTGAGACAAGGTCTTGATCTGTCACCCAGGCTGGTGTGCAATGGCATGATCTTGGCTCACTGCAGCCTCAATCTCTTGGGCTCAATTGCTCCTCCCACCTCAGCCTCCTGAGTAGCTGGGATTACAGGTGAGTACTACCACATCCAGCTAATTTTTATATTTTTTGTAGAGATGGGATTTTGCCATGTTGCCCAGGCTGTTCTCAAACTCCTGGGCCCAAGTGATCTGCCCACCTTGGCCTCCCAAAGTCCTGGGATTACAGGCGTGAGCCACTGCACCTGGCTGAGGGTTCCACTTTCTGTACATCTGTAGCAATACATACCATTCTTGTGGGTAAAAGGTGATATCTCATTATAGTTTTGATTTACATTTCCCCAATGACAAATGATGGCGAATGTCTTTTCTTGTGCTTTTTAGCTATTTGTATATGTTTTTGGTGAAATGCCTGTTGAAATGTTTTGCCTTTTAAAAACTGAGTTGTCTCTTTTGTTCAGTTTTGAGAGTTCTTTACATATACCGAATATACAGTATCAGAGAGATATATATATATACACACACACCAGATATATGATTTGCAAATATTTTCACTCCATCCATAGTTTGTCTTAACACTTTCTTATTGGTGTTTTGAGGTACAAAATTTTACATTTTGATGCATTCCAATTTATTAACTTTTTCTTTTATTAATGGTGCATCTGGCGTCATATCTAAGAAATCTTAATCCAATGTCACAAAGATTTAATCTTATATTTTCGTCTAACTGCTTTCTTGTTTATGTGTAAGAATCTGTCCATTTTACCTAATTTGCATAATTTGTTGGCAAACAGTTGTTCATAGTATTTCTTTGAAATCCTTTTAATTTCTGTAAGATTGGAATTGGTGTCTCCTCTTTTAGTCCTGATTTTAGTTATTTGTGTTCTCTCTCTCTCTGGTCAATCTAGCTAAATCTTTGTCAATTCTGTTGATCTTTTCAGAGAATTGATATTTGATTGTTTTTTACTTTATCTTTTTCTTTCTGTTCTCTAGTTCATTGGCTTCCACTCTAATATTTATTAATTTCCCTTCTTCTCACTTTGGGTTTAATTTGTTCTGTCATTTCTTTTTGTAGTTACTTACAATGGAAGCTTACACACTGATTTAAGATTTTTTTTTTTTCTAATTTAGACATTTACAGCTATAAATCTCTCTTGAAACACAGCTTTAGTTATATCTCATAAATTTTGGTATGTCATGTTTACATTTTCATTCGGCTGAGAGTATATTTTGATTTTCTTCTTTGACCCATTGCTTATTTAGAAGTGTGTTGTTTAATTTATACATATTTGTAGATTTCCCAAATGTCTTTTGTTAATTTCTAATTTCATTCTCCTGTGGTTAGTGAAGAAACTTTGTGTATATCAGTCCTTTAGAATTTCTCAAGACTTATTTTATGGTCCAGCCTATGACTGACCTTGGAGACCATGTGCACTTGAGGAGAATGTGACTCTGCTCTTGCCAGGTGGCGTGTTCTAGAGATGTCAGTTGGTGTCTAGTGATGTCAAGTCGTCTGTATCTACTGATTTTCTAATTATTCTATCCATTATTGAGAGTGGGGTAGGATTTTGGTGTCCAATTAGTGTTTCTTGGATTTTCTTTTGAGACAGGGTCTCACTTGGTTACCCAGGCCGGAGTGCAGTGGTGTGATCACAGCTCACTGCGGCCCCACCCCCCAAGGCTCAGGTCACCTCAGCCTCCTGAGTAGCTGCACCTATAGGCAAGCAGCATTATGCCTGGCTGATTTTTGTATTTTTTGTAGAGACAGGGTTTTGCCATGTTATTCAGGCTGGTCACGAAATCCTGGGCTCAAATGACCCACCCGCCTTGGCCTCCCAAAGTGCTGGGATTACAGGCATGAGTCACCATGCCCTGCCCAACCATGATGGTTGAATTGACTGT
>NC_045447.1:5018231-5052817 GCF_002776525.5 Piliocolobus tephrosceles
AAGTATTCTTGATTAAAAAAAAAAACTTTTATATATAATACAAAAATTAGCCAGATGTGGTGGCGATCACCTGTAATTCCAGCTACTTGGGAGGCTGAGGCAGGAGAATCACTTGAACCCGGGAGGCAGAGGTTGCAGTGAGCCGAGATCATGCCATTACACTCCAGTCTAGGCAACAAGAGCAAAACTCTATCTCAAAAACAAACAAACAAACAAACAAACAAAAAGCCTTTTATCTCAGGTTTAGAGGAGCATGTGCAGGACTGTTATATAGGTAAACTCCATGTCTCGGGGGTTTGGTGTACAGGTTATTGAGTCACCCAGGTAATAAGCATGGCACCCAATAGGTATTTTTTTTGATGCTCTCCCTTCTCCTACGCTTTGCCCTCAAGTAGACCCCGGTATTTGTTGTTCCCCTTTTTGTATCCAAGCATTTCTGATTTATGAACCTAAAGAAATACCGAAAGAACAAGCGAAACAAATCTGTTCTCTTTGTTGCTCCACGTTCCCCTCTCTCTAGAAAACGGTTTTAACATTGGCTGCACGTTAGAGTCACCTGGGGTGCTTTTAAAATTCCCTTTGCCAGGCCCCACACTTGAACATTGTGATTTAGTTGCCTGGCCCAGGCATCAGTTTTTTTTTTTTTAAGAGATGGGGTCTTTCTCTGTTGCCCAGGCTAGAATGCAGTGGTGTAATCATAGCGCACTGTAGCCTTGAACTCCTGGGCTCAAGAAATCCTCCCACCTCAACTTATTGAGTAGCTGGGACTACGGACACGTGCCACCACGCCTGGCTAATTTTTAAAAAGTTTTGTAGAGATGGAGTCTCACTATGTTGCTCAGGCTGGTCTCTAACTTCTGGGCTCAAGCAATCTCCCACCTCAGCCTCCCAAAGTGCTGGGAATATAGGCATGAGCCACTGTGCCCAGCTGGCCTCAGTATCTTTTGAGGTTTCCCTGATGACTCTAGAGAGTAGCCACAGTTGACAGCCATTGCCCTGGAATCATTGTGTTCACTCACATTTCATTTTTACAGTGACTGTAATTGGAAAGACACATTTGGTCATGAGGAAGAGGAAACGGACAACTCATGTCTCATACAAATCACAAGTACCTCCCGCTGGAAGCAGCAGGCCTCTGGGAAGGTTCTAGAAAGAATGGGTGCCTGTGTCTGGAGCTGTGCTTCTGAGCAACTGCCTGGCTGGGGCACCCCCGCTCACTGGGTGGTCACTAAGCTTCACACACTGCTCCCCAGCTACGCTTTCCTCCTTCATGTTTCCTTCTCCTTGCTTGACTGGACTCCAACCAGGAAGGCTCTTTTTGTTCATGATTAAAAGAGTCATAAGTGCTGATGGGAGAAAAATAAAGTCATACAGAAGAAGACAGGCTGGGTGCGGTGGCTCACGCCTGTAATCCCAGCACTTTGGGAGGCGCTCACACCAGTCATCACTCCCCCTCCCAGTGCCCACATCCCCTGCCTGTCCACTGTGCCCTGTCCCCAGTGCCCTGTCCACAGCACAGCTAGCTCAACACATGTGGCATCCACACCAAGTACCATGCTTTGCCTCCCGCTGCTGAGTCCACCTGGCCCTACAAGCCTATGTGGCTGGAGTCCAGGTGTGGGGCAGGCTTCCGTGATGGTGTCAAGGACTGGGCGCTTCCTGCCTGTCGCCTCGAGGTCCTTAGGGCTGACTCATCCCAACTGGGTCCCCTGCTGTGGTTCTCAGATGCCCTCTGAGTGTTTCTTCTCTGGGGTTCCTGGCCCATTCCAGAGCAATCACAGACAAGAGGGACGGCACCCCATTGGATCAATCAGACAAGCCCTGGAGTGAGGAGTGCAGTTACCATCCATGAGGGTGCCGGTGTGTTGGGGGGATACAGGGAGGAGAATGGATGTCACGTCAACCACCAACAGCCCCTACGGGCCCCTGACTTCCTGCACTAACATCGTCCCAGTGCACACATCTGCCCAGTACCACTGGGGCCATTCTCACCTATGGGTCTACCAGATGCCCAGGAAATGCTCCCCAAAATATATGATGCTCACAAGGCAAAGGCCACCTGCCCTGAAGGATGCAGGGGCCACAGAGTAGTGGAAAGCAAAGGGATGGGGGAATTATCCCCAAATCAGTTACACAGCTGATGGCAGCCCAGTCACTATCCCTAGGGAGGTTTTTTGTTTTGTTTTGTTTTGTTTCTGGAGGGGTGTGACTTTGTAGACAAATTGCACTTTTTCTTAAAAATGTAAAATGATCTGCAATGAAAATATACTGTGTTCAGTTTAGGGCAAATAGCCTCTTCTGATGTTGAGTCTACAAATAATCAGAAAGCACTGAAAATTCAAAAGCCGGAGTTAAATTCCTCAGCAGAGCTTGGGTAGGTGGTGGGGTCCGTGACAGATGCTGAAACTGTGGGCTCCAAAGGCCAACACAGGAAGGAAGGAGAGAGCCTCAGAGGAGGGGGCAGGTCGGACCCGGTCCACCCCTGGCGTGGCGCCCTCAGCCCTTCTCAGCTTCCAGTGCCTCTTAACATTGCTGGCGGGTGTGAGCCGGGGTCGTGCAGCCTCTGAGTGAGCTCGGTCCCTTACTCACCATTTCCAGCCTCACCTTCCTTCCCGTGAAAGGGGCACGAGGATAACACCTCCCTTGTGGAAGTGCAAGGCTGGGACAGGCTTTAGCTGCATCTCTGAGCCCTTTCACCAACAGGGACTCACCGAACCAAAGAGCTGCACAGAACATTAGCATCCACCCCCACCCCAGAGAGGTACTTCCCGGAGCTCACCTGGGGGAGGGTGTGTGTGCAGGTGGGAGGACGGGGAACGTGGCCTCTCTCCACGTGGCTAGTGGTCTGAAGACCCCACCGGACATCTCTGGCCTCCCAGGTGTCAGCTGCCTGAGTGGTGGGTGGTGTCTGGAACCAGGAGACCCTGTTCTGCCTGGCTGGGACTCAGTTTCCCAGGAGGTGACCTGGACAGGGTCACACCACCCCCTCTCTATGGCACCTGGCTTGGGACTCCCTCCCTCCCTCCCCGCTGCTCTTCCTTCTCCTTACTCCTGGGATCTTCCAGGAAAGTGCTGATCCCGGAGTAAGATTTGGGGGGGAGTTCCTGCACTGGCCTCAAGCCCCCTGCGCACTCCTTCTCCAGCTGCAGAGCGAGGGCGCCCGGTCCTCCAGGAGAAGAGCTGGGCTAGGAGCTTAGTGTGTTCCCCGTGTCACGGGGCCTCCTCCACCCCCTGGCTCATGGACCCCATGCCGGCCGCGCTGCAGAGGCCTGCCCGGCTTCCAGATGCTGGCGACTCCCCTCCCGGGACCGGCCTTCTGGAAGGGGGATGTTGAGCCCGTGAGGCGCTCCATGAGTGGGGAAGCAGGTGGGGACGGCCGTGTCCACAGCATCACCTTGGCAGCTGATGGGCAGGAGGACAGGGCCAGGCGGCCTCCAGGCACGTTTCTGTTTGTGTGACATTCACCGTGACATGGTGCATGCTGTGGCACACAGGGTCCTGTGTTCAGATAAGCCAGGGCCTCGGAGGAACTCAGGCAGAGGAAAGAGCCGGAACACAAACACAGCACGACCTTTCCCGGGAAGGAGCCCCTCCACGAATGCGCCCTGGGCTCCCTGCCACGCCCTGGGCCCCCATGGCCAAGTGCAGATCCCCTCTCTTCCACCACCCGTGACTCCGCTCAGCCCAGCTGACCCTCAAGAGCCTCTGCTGAGTCCCAGGAGCCTCTGCTGAGCCCCAGAAGGGCGAGGGAGCCTGGGTGGCCAGAGAGGGCCGAGGCCTGTCAGGCTGACGGGGCTCCTTCAGGACAGGCACCCACCTGGGACGGGGACGTGCAGGAACCGCTGCGACTGCCCTGGCCGAAGATGCCCCAGAGGCCAGGCGGACAGGTCCCTCCCTCCTCCAGGAGGTAGGACTAGGCTGGGTTTTGAAGGATGGCAGTGGCCAGGTGGACGCAGGGCACGGACAGGGAAGTCCACGCAGGCCTAAAACACACAGACTCAGGCGGGCGGGAACTTCGAGGTCAAATCCCGGAGCCCTCGGAGGGGACTGAGGAAATCAGATGCTCAGTGCGGGGCCGAGTTTGGAGCCTCGGCCTTGGGACAGGAGGTGGAGTATCCATCAGAGGGGCTGCTGCCCACCACGGCTGGCCTTGCCCTTGGTTTTGGCCCCAGGGAAGTGCAAGGTGCAGGACAGATGCCACAAGGCCCTTGGGTGTCCTTCCTGTGGCTTCCTTTAGTCCCAGGTGGGTGTAAGGAAGGAGACCACTACCACTCCTGCTGCCCTCCTACCCCCAACCTTGCCTAGTTCACAAGACAGGAGGAAAGAGAGAAAGCAAAAAGTTAGAAAGAAACAAAAGTAAGATAAATAGCCACACAACCTTGGCACCAACACCCGGCCCTAGGAGTTAAAAAAAGTAATAATAATAACATCAACCCCTGACCTAAACTACTTGTATCATCTGTAAATTCCAGACACTATATGAAAAAAAGCATGTATGTAAAACTTTCTGTTCTGTTAGCTGATGCATGTAGCCCCCAGTCACGTTTCCCACGCTTGCACGAATTATCAGGACCCTTTCACGTGGACCCCTTAAAGTTGTAAGCCTTTAAAAAGGCCAAGAATTTCTTTTTTGGGGAGCTCGGCTCTTTAGACGCGAGTCTGCCAATGCTCCTGGCCGAACAAAAAGCCTCTTCCTTCTTTAATCCAGTGTCTGAGGAGCTTTGTCTGCGGCTCGTCCTGCTGCAGGTGACACATCTGTCACCACATCCACACAAGACGCTCTGTTAGAAAAAAGACAGGAAGGAAACGGTTCCAACTCGCGAGTGAGTCACTGGGGAGGTGGGATTGGAAGTGATTTTCTCCCCTCTTCCAGCTTGCTAAGATTTATAACATGTGTGCATCCTTTAAATGCGTGTCAGGAAGCGACTCCACGAGGGCATTGTGTCTGGGCAGGAAGAATCCCAGGATTCCCTGGTTTTACTTGTTTGAGTGCCAGCCTCCAGGAGACGGGGCGAGGGGCTGCTCATTCTCCGTGACCAGGCGGCCGCTCTGCCTTTGGCTCATAGGTGGTCACCGGGATGGCTGAAAGGCTCCCGTGTTCCTCTAGCCCAGGGGATCCGAGCAGCCTGACCGTCACCATCTCCCCGTAGCCTTGTCAGTGGCCCGGCAGTGGACAGAGGCCCTGCAGGCCACCGAGGAGGACAGAGCCCAGGGACAGAGGAGGAGCCGCCATGGGGGGGTCCAGGCCCTGCCCACAGCGCCCCCCTCGGGACATCACAACCCCTGCACCCTGTGTGCTTGCCTTGGGGCATTTGCTTTTCAAACTCCAGGAAAAAATACTGACAGTAATGTGGGAGTAGCAAGAATCCAAATAAAAGAACGTGCAATTCTCACTACCTCCCTTTCTCGTGATTTGCAGGTACCAGCACATCCGGGCACTTTCTCCGCGGTGCGCTGTCCTAAGCCTGACTATTTCAGCTCAGAAACAAGCCGAGAATAAAAACATCTATCGCCTATGCCCGGCATTAGAAAATCTCCTTGGTATATTTTCAGATTATTTTAAAAAGAAATTAAACTCACAGATATAGCCAGGAGTAGATGGATTTTTGTGGGGCTTAAAATATATGTAAAATTTGGGGGTTACTTTAAATAGTAATAGAAATTATGAATCCAAATTAGATATGAAAATAAATATTTATTGGAAGAGATAAAATCACAAAGCTCACACATGAAAAAGCTGATAGGTGCACTAAACATCATCAAATGGAAGAAACAAACAAGATTTGATTAGTTACTCCCTGGCATCCCTCTATCAAACTTATTTTTTCTATATCTCTTGGCTGTTAGTCACCCCTTGATTATTGCTTCCTATGAAAATAATTTTCCATAAGTAGAATACAAAGATAACTCAGCCTTCCCTTTGACGTGAGATTCAGGTTCGTTTCTCATCATCGGTTGGGGGCCGCATGACACACGTGGTAGCCGTCATGGATGTGTGTGTGGTGATGCTGCCATGGGCCTCTGCCCCGTAAGCAGCGGCTCTGATCAATTCTCCTTTGTGAGGTGGCCACCAAAGGAGCGCAGAGCTGGCCAGGGCATTCGTGTGTGTTCATGACCGAGAACTTTTCACGCAGAGAGGACTTCTGTCCTGAGAGATGTCGGTGAGCACGGATCCCAGCTTATAGGTGTGCACATCCGGGGCTGAGGGACATCGGTGTGAATTGATTCCAGCTCACAGGCATTCACATTGGGGGCTGAGGGACACTGGTGAGGACTGATCCCAGCTCACTGGCGTGCACAGTGGGGGCTCAGAAGAGCTGACCATGACTTGCTTCCGGCTTCCCCCAAGGACAAAACCTGCCTCTCCTTCCCAACCCACCAACTCCCCTTCATGTCCCGCTGTGATGTGCAGTGCAGCATCCTTGGGTCATGACACGGGGTGCACTGGCACAGGGAATGGTGGGAATATTCCTGAAAATGAAGACTACCCCGGAAGGCAGGAGCTTCTAAGCTAGAGTGACTGTCAGCTTCAATAGGACCTGGTGCACCTGAACCAGCCCGGGGCCCCCCAGTGCCATGGAAAGGACAGCTGTGGCAGATCTCACAAACTCATGTCCAGGGGAGCTCCCCACTTGCGCATGGCAAGGACCACGCAGGGGCATCTTAGGGTCTGCAGGAAGCAGCGGAACTGCAGAGTCTCAGAGCACACTGTCTCCAGCTTCGACAGCTGGGCCATTGCTCTCCAAAGCCTGCACCCGCGGGTGCTTCCTGATGCACCTCATCCTCCCCACGTTACTCAGAGTGAGGAATGTGCTCAGCCTCGGGCCCTGAGACTGTCCTCTCCTTACTCAGTCTGCCTTCCCATCCTTGCGGCATCCGGGTCACCTCCTCCCCCGACAGCCTTTCCCCATCCTCTGCCCGCTCTTCCCTCCCGTTGTCTGTCTTTGCCTACATCATTGGCAGGAGTTCCTCATGCACTCTGCATGCTGAAACCGTGCAGCCGGACACACGGCAGGGCTTTCCCTCCCGTCTGGCTTGCCTCCTGCCTCTGTAAAAGACATGACTCTTCCGCCGCTTTTGAACTTGCCTCTGGGTCACAAAGGGATTGTCCCATCGTTTCTACCAAAGGTTTTTAAAGTTTTGCTTTTCACATTAAGCCTGTTAATCTGCCCGGAATCAACTGTGTGCCATGTGAGGTAGGAAGCTAAATGGATATGTCCTTTTCCTATGGATAAAAGCTTTATTTATTCCATAATTTCCCCTCAGATGTTTTTGCTATGCCCCTTATTTTCCGATTCCATTTCCGGTCTGTTTCTGGGCTCTCTCCTGTTCTGTTGACCTGTCCGTGCAGCCTCGTGACAACACCGCAGGCTTAATGACAGTGGCAAAGGATGCCCCGCCCCGCCGGCCGTGTGCCCCCGCTCCACTTCCCTGAGTCACGTGAGCTTCTCTTTGGCCTCCATCTGCAGTGTCTGTCACCTGGCCTTTCCTAGTGGTGTTGAACTGCTGTTTTTTTCATTGTTTTCTTCACCAGTCTTGCCAGAGGTCTACCCGTTGCACTGCATTTTCCTCTAAGAGCCAGTTTTGCGTTTGCGGGTGCGGTTCTTCTTTATTTTTTGGTCCACGGATTTCTCTTTCTTATTTCTGTCTTCTAATTTCTTTAGGTCATATGTTATTGTTTTTTATTTGAATGCCTACCTTACTTTTTTACCATATAATAGATGCATTTGAGGCTGTAGACTTGAAGTTTATATTTCTCTTTATGTAACACTCTGTTCATTGTTGATTCTAGTTTATTGCCTTATAGCTAAGAAGGGCAGTCTCTGCTGTGTTGATTCTGTGGAATTCCCCATATTGCCTGGTATGTGGCCTAGTTTTTAAACTATTCTATGTGTACTTAATAAGAATTAAGTATTAATTACAATTAACAATTAAGAATTCTTCATTGGAACAACTATAACAATATAATTGTTTAGCTGTTGGGGCAGTGCCTTTGTATACGTCACAATTTTGGTTCCAAACCTTTAACATTGGTGTGAACTTTTATTTTTATTTTATTTATTTATTTATTTATTTATTTATTTATTTATTTATTTATTTTTTGAGACGGAATCTCGCTGTGTCTCCCAGGCTGGAGTGCAGTGGCGCTATCTCGGCTCACTGCAAGCTCCGCCTCCTGGGTTCACGCCATTCTCCTGCCTCAGCCTCCCAACTAGCTGGGACTACAGGTACCCGCCACCTTGCCGAGCTAATTTTTTGTATTTTTAGTAGAGACGGAGTTTCACTGTGTTAGCCAGGATGGTTTCGATCTCCTGACCTCATGATCCACCCACCTCGGCCTCCCAAAGTGCTGGGATTACAGGAGTGAGCCACCACGCCCGGCCTGGTGTGAACTTTTAAAACCCTCGCCCTCTCTTTCTAATGGAGAAGTACTGGCATCTCCCGTTCCGACTATGGTAATTTGGAACCTGGCCTTGCTCAGTTCAAGGTGAGGATATTGTGTCTCTGCATTTCTGCCTTTCTCCACTATCTTGTTGTCATTGTCCTCTGTCTAACAGTGTTTCGTAGCCTCTGCCCTGGGTCCCAGGCTTCTGGTCTGCAGCGATGGGGAGGATGTCACAGATAAAGTCACCCTTTCCAAGGATGGCTTGTCTCAGCTTCTGCTCTCCAGGCTGTGTCGATGTCCTCTTGCCTTCCTATGCCCACAGAGTCCCACTAAGTTGTAAGAAGTAACAGCCCTGGGATGTGTCAGGAAGGGTTTCTCAGCCTCCTTTCTGGAGTCAGGGAAGCTGCTCCCATCACTCCCAGGAGCTGGACCCAGGCCCCCTGCCTCTGCCCCATCACCAGCCTGTGCTTCTCCTCCATTCCTGGTTTCATGTGAGTGTGTGTGTGTGTGTGTGTGTGTGCATGTATATATGTGCACACATGCATACACACACACACACCTGTCTTGGTCTTCTGTCTGTCTGACCTATTGCTGCTCTGTGTGTGGGGCAGAGCGGTTCCTTACTGCACACCGTGCTCAGGAGTGTGGACACCCTCTTTAAATGCACACGGTACCGTGTTCACACAGGAGGGTCCCACTTTTTCCATGATGAATCTGAGGCCAAGTAACCTGCCTAGACATGCAGGAATTTCAGCCGAGACCCAAGCCCCTGGGTCTCAGACTCCAATCTGCCATCCCTTTGGCAGTGTGCACGTCAGCGCGTGTGGGATGGCTGGAGGGTGCCTGTTACTGCCGCACACGTCCCCACCAGGAGGCCTGCACGCCCTTCACTCCCTTCAGTTTCCTCCCAGGTGAAGTCTGCAAACCCGCTTCTCTGGACCTGGTCCTGTCCGGATGATCCTCTGGGATTAACAAGCTGTTATTCAAAAGCCTCCAACAACAATGGCACGTTATCTGCTCCATTGCAGAACTGGCCGTGGCTTACATCCAGGAAGGGATTGGTCAGTCACCTGTGCCAGGTCCCCAGGGGACCCTGAGCCCAGTGGTATAAAGGGTGGCTGTGGGAGGAGTGGCACAGCCTTTCCCAGCCCCAGCAAGTGACCTGTCAGGCAGCTGTGGACTCAGACCCTAGAGATGAAGTCCCTGCTCCTGGCCATCAACCTCAGCCTCATTGCTGCCCTGCAGGCCCACCACCTCCTGGCCTCAGACAAGGAGATTCAGGGTGTGAGGCTCGGATGGGAAGGGTGGGCTGGAGGGGCCACGGGGTGAGGTTGACACTGCTGGATGGAGACACCATCCCTCCCCCATCCAAGGAGACCCTCATTTTCAGGTTGAGCATTAAAGCCCTGCCCTGAAGGATGATGAGATGGGATAGTGGGAGTCTGGTCTGGGGGGGCCGGGGTACAGAGGGGCAGGGATGGGAGGAGGGTGGGGGTCTGGCTGACTTCATTTCTCTCCTGGGGGTGAGGGCTCCTGTGGTCCTGGCCAACTTGAGGGGGCTGGAGCCACATTCAGGTGGGCCTGGCAAGGGTGCTGCGTGTTTTCTGGCTGGGTTAGAGTGGGGAATGCTCCCCGTCTCCAGCCCTTGGGGTGCGGTAGAGTCTGGGGGCTGCAGGCCAGGGAAGGGGCAGGCTGTGGAGCGATTGGCCTGAGTCTGAAAGGACCCTTCTTCAGGTGTCAGGGACGTGGTATCTGAAGGCCATGACGGTGGACAGGGAGCTCCCTGAGATGAATTTGGAATCAGTGACACCCCTGACCCTCACGACCCTGGAAGGGGGCAACCTGGAAGCTAAGGCCACCATGCTGTGAGTGTCTGCCAGCCGCTGGGCAGCCTGCAACCTGGTCTAGGGCCTTCCCTTTCCCCACTCAGGAGAGCTCTGGTGCTGGGGATGTGGGCAGACCTGCTGGGAGGTGCCTCTCAGCCCCGCCTGCAATGCTTGAGGGCAAACTGTGCCAGTGAGGTGCCTCGGCTGAAGGGGGCCTGAGGGGGCAGAGGCCCCTGTGGGCTATCAGAGGCAGCGCTGGGTACCACCCACCACCTCCTCCAACTAGGGAATGTCTGGTGCCGCGCAGGCCCCTTTGGGAAAAGGTGTTCACCCCCAACCAGAATCAGAGCCGGCAGGCAGGGACCACAGTCAGAGCTACAGGGAAAGCGCTGAGGGACCGTCCCAGGACAAACCTGCCACACCTGGTGTTTGGGGCCAGGTGTTCACATTTCTAATGCAAATTGACCAGTGGGACAGGAGAGTGGGCTTTTAGCGGAGTCAGAAGGCAGCAAAAGGCTTCCCAGGCCAAAAGCCCACCCCAAGAAGGCACTGGCTGCCCGCCCACTTCCAGCGGGTGTTCCAGCTCAGGCATTGCAGCGTGGTTGCTCCAGGGCCAGGGGAGACACAGGCCAGGGCCGCTTTGCCAGGGGGCTTCTGTTTTCCAGGATAAGTGGCCAGTGCTGGGAGATGAAGGTCATCCTGGAGAAAACTGACGAGCCGGGAAAATACACAGCCGGTGAGTCCCGGAGCCTGAGTCACAGCCTTTTGCTGCCTTCTGACCCAGTTCTCCATGGTGGGTGCCACAGGCCAACAGTGCGAGGGGCCTGGAAGGGCCTGGCAGGGGAGTGTGTGCTGGCGACTCCGCCTGAAGGTTCTGGGGTGCTTCCTGCAGGTCAGACGCCCACGGAGCTCAGGCTGTAGGGGTGGGTGGGGGCAGGGCTCTGCTCCTCCGTCCTGCACAAGTAAGACCAGAAGGCCTGGGACCAAGTTCAGCTGCCACCCCAGAGGGGGACTGGGCAGGGCCACCAGGGCCCTCAGCACTGACGCTGAGTCTGTGAGGCTGGACGTGGGCAGAGGGGACAGCAGCTCAAGGCAGGCTGTGGCTCAGGCTTGAGCTCACGGGAGAAGCCATTCCTGTCCTCCGGGGAACCACACCAGCACTGCCGCCAGGGCCTGGCTCCACGCTGTCCCTCTCTGTGCCTGGGTAGGTTTGGGGCAGGAAGTTCCCAGCTTGGGGACAGCCACCAGAGGTCCCACCTCGCGCAGGCGCCTTTCCTGACCCTGGCGGTTTGTAGGATTTAAAGTTTCTTTCGAAGGCGCAACATCGCAGTGGCGCTGGGAACGAGGAGAGGCAGACTCTTAGTGACCTCCTTCTCCCCAGAAGGGGGCGGCTGCCGGGCAGCGCCACACGGGGTGGCTTGCGCCCCAGGACAGGACAATAGCCTGCGGAGCTCAGGGGAGGGAGCGGAAAGGGTAGCGGGTGACCTGGCTGCCTGTGGCCAGCTAACATGAGTCGTTTCTCTGCTCCAGGGCACAGGGGCTGTCCCTGATTGTCTGGTACCTGGCCTTGGGGCAATGAGGGCTGGTGGGGAGTGGCCCCCGAGTGGGGCCATCTGAATAGGGCAGGGTGGCCGTATGGACCAATCAGCTGCTCAGGAAGGGCCCGGCCCCTAACCAGGGCCTCCAGGATAGGTCAAGACTGCATTTAAAAAAAACTCGATTCTGGCCAGGCATGGTGGCTCATGCCTGTGTTCCCAGCACTTTGGGAGGCCGAGGTGAGAGAATCACTTGAAGCCAGGAGTTGGAGACTAGCCTGAGCAATATAGTGAGACCCCATCTCTACCAAAAAAAAAAAAAAAAAAAAAAAATTAGCCAGGCTTGGTGGTGCACACCTGTAGTCCCACCTACTCGGGAGGCTGAGGTGGGAGAATTGCTTGAGCCCAGGAGGTCGAGGCTGCAATGAGCTATGATCATGTCACTGCATTCCAACCTGGGTGACAGAGCAAGACCCCGTCTCAAAAAATAAGATAAAAAAATAAACGAAACCCGATTCCATTTGGGTTCCACTTTCTGCATCTCAAGATGAATCTTAGTTCTTATGAGGTGTCTGAGGTTCTCACTCATAGCAGATGCCACCCATGCCCAGCTCCATCTCTCATCTGCCGGCCTCCAGGGGTGACGTGGCTGCAGTGGGTGTCACCTGCAGCAGGCAGACGTGGCCACGCTGGCCAGCACGCCCATCTCAGGTGTGCAAGTCTCTGCACCAGTCTTCAGACGCCACGCAGATGAGTGCAAAGAGCCTGTGCGAGCACCTGTAGCTCAGAAAGTGCCCCATGCTCCACATGACCGCCATGGGGAAGCCAGAACCCCCCTCTCCCGCAGGGCCAGTGCCAGAGCCCAGGCCCAGGGACAGTCTGGGCAACTGTGCAGAGAGGAAAGGATGCTGGGACAGCAGTTACAGAAGACAGATACCCCATCTGGGTGCACCCCAAAAGAGAGAACCCTTCGCTATGTGCAGCGATATGGAGAACTCTCATGTGGACCACAGCGTGACTACGCCAGAGCCAGAAAGGGAGTTTGGAAGGCGCTGGACCGGAATCCATCTCTTAGGGAGGCACAGGGTCTGGTGTCCCTGGAGGACTGGTGGGGAAGAAAGCCGGCTGTGAAGAAAGTGGTGAAGAAAGAGGACCGAGGGCCCCTTGGAAGATATTACTGAAGGTCAGAGGGCGACCCATCAGCCCTAACGGCTCCGTTCTTCCCAATTTCATCTCAATTCATGTGTCAGCTGTTTCGTTATCCCTCTGCATTATTTTAAAAGTGTCTGCTCTAGGGGTGACGATGACATCCTTAATTCACAGTGGACTTGGAGCAAGCACTGTGTCCTTTACTTAAAACGTGAAGACCTTGTGACGGCACAGGTGCGTCCTCCCCGCTCTGCCTCATGTCATAGACCTTGTGATGGCACAGGTGCTTTCCCTCATGTCATTGCTGACACGCATCACATCTGCATATGCTGGAGACGCCGCGAAGCAGCACTGCAGAGCTTGCCTGAAGCCGTCCTACATGTGATAAAGGAACAGAGAGGGTGTTTTCTCTTTACCTGCAGACCTTCCCCGGCGAGTGCTCTTTGGTCCTGGGTGTCCTGTTTCCATGTTGATCACATCTCTCCAGCCTGAAGAATGGCTTTTATGCATTCTTTTATACTTTTATACAAAACTATATGTATGTGTGTATGTATATACTTTTACGAAAAAGTAATTGCAGCTTTGGTCATTAAAAGTAATGACAGGCCGGGCGCGGTGGCTCAAGCCTGTAATCCCAGCACTTTGGGAGGTCGAGACGGGCGGATCACGAGGTCAGGAGATCAAGACCATCCTGGCTAACACGGTGAAACCTCGTCTCTACTAAAAATACAAAAAACTAGCCGGGCGAGGTGGCGGGCGCCTGTAGTCCCAGCTACTCCGGAGGCTGAGGCAGGAGAATGGCGTGAACCCGGGAGGCGGAGCTTGCAGTGAGCTGAGATTCGGCCACAGCACTCCAGCCCGGGCGACAGAGCAAGACTCCGTCTCAAAAAAAAAAGACACTGAGGAAACTATAAGAAGTCAACCCGCCCGGGCGCGGTGGCTCAAGCCTGTAATCCCAGCACTTTGGGAGGCCGAGACGGGCGGATCACGAGGTCAGGAGATCGAGACCATCCTGGCTAACACGGTGAAACCCCGTCTCTACTAAAAATACAAGAACTAGCTGGGCGAGGTGGCGGGCGCCTGTAGTCTCAGCTACTCGGGAGGCTGAGGCAGGAGAATGGCGTAAACCCGGGAGGCGGAGCTTGCAGTGAGCTGAGATCCGGCCACTGCACTCCAGTCCGGGCGACAGAGTAAGACTCCGCCTCAAAAAAAAAAAAAAAAAAAAAAAAGTAATGACAAAACCATAATTACTTTTGCACCAACGCAACCTAATAGCATTTTTTATACTGCTGGCTGCTGCCCACAAATTGTTTCCATTTTGTTTTATCCATATGTGTTTCACTTTGCTTTTACTCTTGAAGGATATTTTCAGCAGACACAGAATTCTCAGCCGGGCGTGGTGGCTGACACATGTAATTGCAGCACTTCGGGAGACCAAGGAGGGTAGATCACTGAGTTCAGGAGTTAAAGACCAACCTGGTCAACATGGTAAAACCCCATCTCTACTAAAATACAAAAATTAGCCAGGTGTGGTGGATGTGGCTGTAATCTCAGCTACTCGGGAGGGTGAGGCAGGAGAATCAGTTGAACCCAGGAGGCAGAGGTTGTAGTGAGCTGAGATTATGCCACTGCGCTCCAGCCTGGGTGACAGTGCATTAATAATAATAATAATAATAATAATAATAATAAAAAGAATTATCAACTGCAGTTCTTTTCCTTCCACAGTTTACAGGTGCGGTTTCCCTGTCTCTGGCCTGCCTGTTTCCAGTGAAATCTCAATGCTTAGTCAGCTCATTCTTCTGCTGTATGTAATGTATCTTTTTTCTCTGGTTGCTTTAAAATTCTGTCTTTAAATTTGGTTTTTGGCACTTTGACTTTGATGTAACTAATGTGTTTTCTTTCTGTTTATCCTGCACGGGATTTTCTAAGGTTTCTGTAATTTCATAAAACTTGGTAGATTTCTTTTTTCTTTTTTTTTTTTTTTTGAGACGGAGTCTCATTCTGTCGCCCAGGCTGGAGTGCAGTGGCCGGATCTCAGCTCACTGCAAGCTCTGCCTCCCGGGTTCACGCCATTCTCCTGCCTCAGCCTCCCGAGTAGCTGGGACTACAGGCACCCGCCACCTTGCCTGGCTAGTTTTTTTTTTTTTGTATTTTTTAGTAGAGACGGGGTTTCACCGGGTTAGCCAGGATGGTCTCGATCTCCTGACTTCGTGATCCGCCCGTCTAGGCCTCCCAAAGTGCTGGGATTACAGGCTTGAGCCACCGCGCCCGGCCCAAAACTTGGTAGATTTCTATCCATTATTTCCTCAAATGATTCAGTGGTTCTTCTGCCCATTATTGCTCTCCACCCCTCTGGGACTCAATTACATGGGTGTTAGTCCTTTGAATATTGTCTCTTAGTCTCTGAGATTCTCTCTCTCTCTCTTTCTTCTTTTTTTTTTTTTTTTTTTTTTTGAGACAGGGTCTTGCTCTTTTGCCCAGGCCAGAGTGCAGTGGCACAATCATAGCTCATTACAGCCTCGAACTCCTGAGCTCAACCTCTTTTTGTTTTCAATATTTGTTCCATTTATTCATAGGGCTGGATTATTTCTATTAACATATCTTCCTGTTGATGGAGGTGTCTCAATTCTTCTCTTAGCTATACCTGGTGAATTTTCATTCCATATGTTGTGATTTTTAATTTTGGAATTTCCACTTGGTTACTGTTTGAAGTTGCTGTTTCTCTGCTGAGAGCACCTGTCTTTTCGTTCATTCTGAGCACATTTATTTCCCCCACATGCTTCAGTATTGTGGTCACTTCTTTGGCATGTCCCAGTCAGCTGCTTCCAGGTTGGCTCAAAGCCAGTTCTCTTAAAAATGGTCATATTTTCCTTTCTTCATGTGTATAATAATTTTGGATTGTTTTCTGAACAGTTTGAATGATGTATAAACTCTGGTTTTGTTAGATTCCTGTAAAAAGTGCTGGTTTTTGTTTTTGGTTTTTGGGTTTTTTTTTTTTAGACGGAGTTTTGCTCTTGTCACCCAGGTTGGAGTACACTGGCACAATCTCGGCTCACTGCAAGCTCCACCTCCCGGGTTCAAGCGATTCTCCTGCCTCAGCCTCCCAAGTAGCTGGGATTACAGGTGCCTGCCACCAGGCCTGGCTAAATTTTGTATGTTTAGTAGAGACGAGGTTTTGCCATGTTGGCTAGGCTGGTCTCTGTGGGGGAAAGAAAGAGAGATGAGACTGTTACCGTGTCTATGTATAAAGAAGAAGACATAAGAAACTCCATTTTGTGCTGTACAAAGAAAAATTCTTCTGCCTTGATATGCTGTTAATCTGTAACCCTAGCTCCAACCCTGTGCTCACAGAAACATATGCTGTGTTGACTCAAGGTTTAATGGATTTAGGGCTGTGCAGGATGTGCTTTGTTAAAGAACTGTTTGCAGGCAGCATGCTTGATAAAAGTCATCGCCATTCTCCAGTCTCAAGTACCCAGGGACACAATGCACTGCGGAAGTCCACAGGGACCTCTGCCCAGGAAAGCCAGGTATTGGCCAAGGTTTCTCCCCCATGTGATAGCCTGAGATATGGCCTGGTGGGAAGGGAAAGACCTGACCGTCCCCCCAGCTGACACCTATAAAGGGTCTGTGCTGAGGAGGATTCGTGAAAGAGGAAGGCCTCTTTGCAGTTGAGATAAGAGGAAGGCATCTGTCTCCTGCTCGTCCCTGGGAATGGAATGTCTTGGTGTAAAACCCGATCGTACGTTCTATTTACTGAGATAGGAGAAAACCTCTTTGTGGCTGGAGGTGAGACGTGCTGGCGGCAATACTGCTCTTTAATGCACTGAGAGGGTTGTGTAAAGTCAAACATAAATCTGGCCTACGTGCACACCAAGGCACAGCATCTTTCCTTAAACTTATTTATGACACAGATCTTTGCTCACATGTTTTCCTGCTGACCCTCTCCCCACCATTACCCTGTAGTCCTGCCACATCCCTCTCTCTGAGATGGTAGAGATAGTGATCAATAAATACTGAGGAAACTCAGAGACCAGTGCCAGTGCAGGTCCTCTGTATGCTGAGTGCCGGTCCCCTGAGCCCACTGTTCTTTCTCTATACTTTGTCTCTGTGTCTTATATCTTTTCTCAGTCTCTCGTCCCACCTGAAGAGAAACACTCACAGATGTGGAGGAGCTGGTCCCTTCAGGTCTCAAACTCCTGACCTCAGGTGATCTGCCCGCCTCAGCCTCCCAAAGTGCTGGGCTTCCCAAAGTGAACCACCACACCTGGTGTGGTTTTTGTTTTAAAGCAGGAAGTTATTTCACCTCTAACTGTAAGCTCTGCCTCCTCTGTGGTGCACAGCAATTCAGTTCACATTTCAGTCAGTTCTTCTAGCCTTTGCTGGGCCGCTTCATGTCTTACCTGTGTGTTCATTTTTTAGGGGTTAGCCTGAGATTTGGACGGTTTCTGCATGGAACTTGGGGCTCTGTCTTTGGCTCTCTTCTTTCTTGAATTTCTCTCTTCACTTTCCAGCAGCTATCATTGCCTAGGACCTAGGACTCTGTCCTCTGGTTCTTCAAGCCAGCAAAATTGCAGGGTGTCTACCAGAGTCTGATCTGCTCCATGTGGCGCAGACAGGGCCTGTCCTCCAGATAAAAGCAGTGAGAATGGGAAACTCATCCTGTGCCGTCACCTTCTTCCAGGTGCTGACCGACCTGCAGTGTCTTTTTGCCCTGGGAGAGTGGTTTCTGCATTTTGTCCAGAGTTAATCATTGCTACTTGAGGGAGGCTTGGTCAGATGGGAGCTCCTTGCCACAATGGGAAGTGGAACTCACCATTTAGCAAAAGAAATGCATTTCACAATCGCAATAGGAGAGGGCACGCTTGAGCTAAGTAATGGCCTAAGTCATCGATGTCTCCCACTCTGCAGGTAGAGTCACTTGTTACTACCGATGCAGGAAATTTTTACTCAGCTTATCTTGACTGGGAAAAGGTACCATCATGTGTATAGAGTCATTATAAAGAGAACACAGGAGGGGAGGGTCTCCGGTGGGGTCTCCCTCAGCCCTGTGTAGAGCACACTCAGATTGCTCTGCCCTTCAATCTGGCTGTGCTGGGTTGAGGGCCACAACAGGGACATTACCAGCCTGCAATGCAATCTGCCTGGTGTGGGCTAGGCACGCTTCAGCATCCAGAGAAAACCTTCAAGTGAGGAGTCATGGGGCATGCAACCGAGAGCTGCCTGTGCACACGAGGAGGATGTGTCTGGGAGGACACGGTTGGGGTCTCACATGACTGTCTGTCCTCCACCCCTCAAGTCACACAGATAGGACTCTGTCCTCTGGTTCTTCAAGCCAGCAAAATTGCAGGGTGTCTACCAGCCCCATGGGACCGTCACTGAAGCTTCATCGGCCATTGCATTTCTGGGCTCCCTTCACCGTCTGGATTGTTTGCCCAGTGGGGAAGCTGCACATTCATCTCCAAGGTGTCTGAGACCTGAGTCAGAGCTCTCGTCAGGCTCTGGTCACTGTAGTGGCTTTGTCATGGTCACCACTGGGCAGGGAGGCACCTGTGGGTGCTTCCTTGAATCTCCTGAATTTTAGACACACTCCTTTCTGCTCATCCTAAGTAGGAGCCACTACACCAGCTCACAATAATCAGGGTCAACTACCCACCAATATACACAATCAGGGTCAATAATTACCCAGCAATATATACAATCAGGGTCAATAATTACCCACCAATATATATAATCAGGGTCAATAATTACCCAATAATATATACAATCAGGGTCAATAATTACCCAGCAATATATACAATCAGGGTCAATAATTACCCGCCAATATACATACTCAGAGTCAACTACCCATAAATATACATAATCATTGTCAGTTACCCACTAATATACATAATCAATCAGGGTCAATAATTCCCCACCAATATGCATAATCAGGGTCAACTACCCACCAAAATACATAATCAGGGTAAAATATCCACCAATATTCCTAATCAGGGTCAACTACTGATCAATATACATAATCAGAGTCAATTACACACCAATATACATAATCTGGGTCAATTACCCACCAGTAGGCATAATCAGGGTCAATTACCCACTAATATACATGATCAGGGTCAGCTATCCACCAATAATACATAATCAGGGTCAATTACTCACCAATATATGTAATCAGTATAAAATACCCACTAGTATACAGTAACTCCGTTCTTTACCTGCTCATCTGCAGGCATGAGGATCTCAGCATGGCCTGGTGGAACCATCACAGCAGTTTCCTGGGGCACTCACTCTGCTTCCTGGTAGCAGAGCTTTCCCTCTTGGTAATCTAACACTCTAATCTTACATGACCTAAGACTGCAGGGATGGCAAGTTTATAGCTTTAAATGGTTCTAGGAGGAAAAATAAATGCTTAAGTCAATGGCCCAAGCCTCCACCTTAAGAAGAAATGATCACATCATGCCTAAAGAAAATAGAAGAAAGGAAATAATAAAGAGAAAAAATTGACAATGGGGGAAGCAGGTGCGGTGGGTGAATGTGCACCCCCACATTCTGAATCCTTGGCCATTTGGGTTCTATGCCAGCTATGGGTTTATTGCCCCTCAGTTCCAAATTTGCTCTTAATTATCCTGCGTGTGACTGGAGCTGGACCCTGTCGACGTTTCTCCTTCGTAGCTGGTGCACTGTTGGGCCTTGTTAACAGAGGGCACAGGGGTCGAGGGAGGAAGGGGCTTCCCTTTAGATTCAGGGGACTTCTTTGTTCTCTGTCCTGAGGGGCTTGGCTGGCAAGCAGGATGCCAGGTGGAGCTCAGCCCCAGTGAAGTCAGCAGCAGACCCTTGGGTGGCTTTGGGTGAGTTCTTGGGTACCCAAAGTCAGCGAACTTCTCTGCCATCCCAGGGCCACAGACACCCTCTCCAGAGAGGCCTCAGCGCCTTCCAGGTTACTCCTACCCCAGTGCTCAGCCTCAGCCCTGGGGTAGAACTGGTAGAAATAACATTTCTGTTATTTCTGTGGTTTTAGAGTCCTCTTTACCCGTTGGTAGCACCTCTCCTGTTACCAGTTGGGAATTCTTTGCAGTAATTTGCCTTTCAAATGACTGTGCACCCTGTCTCCGACACCCTCTCTGTGTCAACCACGGCCTTTACTTTCTGAATTTGGACACGCTGATATCTGGGGTCTTGCTAACCCTGGAGGACGTGCTTCTTCTGGAGTTGGCTAATTTCTAGAAATAGCAGATGACTTGTCTGTAAGTGTGCCTTCCATATGCAAACCAACCAGTTCAGAGCCCACACCTTCCCCAGGGCAGGTACCAGACAGCTAGGGACAGCCAGCCCCCACACCCCAGGGCCCGGGACATTATTGAAACCAGCCCGTCCTGAGCCTGTTTACTCTGCTTCCTCCGTTCCTTCCCGTGGGAAATGTGGGAACCGCAGTGCAGGCTCCGCTCGCACTCTCGTCCTGCTCCCAGTGCCTCCAGACAGACCCTGGTGCTTCCGTGAGGCCCCGCCCTCCTGTTTCTAGGGGTCTGAGTATAACAAGCCTCCGTCCCAGTCATTTCTATGGCTGTGTCTCCCCCCACCAGCCTGCAGCACAGAGTCCTTTCTCCCTATTATGTGAGGCCATCCTGGCTTCCTAGCCCCTGTGAATGAGGATACAACGCCAGCTCAGCCAGTCCTGGAAGCCATCGTGAGAGCTGCTCTCCTGCTCAAGTCAATGTGTGAAATAGGGCATTTTGGATACACGGTCACCAGCGAGCCAAGCTGGACGCTAGTTAAAGCAGTGAAGACAGATTTTATTCAGCAGCTTCTGAGAGCCAGGGACAGAGTGGTTCCAAGCTACTTTGTGCAGGGGTGAAGGGGCGTTGTGAAGGGAGAGTAGGAGGGGGTACGGGAGAGAGTGGGGGCTCCAGTGAAGAGTTACAGAGGGCTGGGCAGGGTCAGTGCAGTGGGGCAGTTATGGAAGGAGGACTCTGTGCCCCAAAAGAAACTGGGAGATGGAGGCCCATTCTTCCTGAAGGTCACATTTCTAAGGAATGGCTCTCAGGCCCTTGAGAATGACACTTTTTTTTTTTTTGGAGTCTTGCTCTGTCAGGCAGGCTGGAGCGCAGTGGCACGATCTCGGCTTACTGCAACCTCTTCTGCTTCCCGGGTTCAAGCGATTCTCCTGCCTCAGCCTCCCGAGTAGCTGGGATTACAGGCACGTGCCTCCACGCCCGGCTAATTTTTGTACTTTTAGTAAAGACAGGATTTCCCCGTGTTGGCGCAGCTGATCTTGAACTCCTGACCTCAATTGATCCACCCACCTATGCCTCCCAAAGCGCTGGGGTTAGGGATGTGAGCCACTACACCCAGCCTGAGAAAGACACTTCTGCATTGCAGGAGAAACACTGACTTCTCAAAGGGGCGGAGGAAGGAGTCACAGGTGTAAGCCCTTTTTAGCAAAAGCTCTAAGAAGGGGCGGCTGGGTGCTGGCCGGGACACACAGCAAATTCGCCTGCAGCGCTGAGCTCTCAGGTAAGCATTTAGGGTGCTGGGGCCACCCCAGGGATGCGTCTCCTGCTGCTGGACGCCGTGAGAGCTTGGTGATCTCCTGTCTCCTGGTGCAGGGGCTTGGGCGGAGCGGATCCATGCCGAGAGCTCTGCCGTGCTCAGTACATATGCACTGATACGCTCGGCTTGGGTCCACATTGGAGCACGGTTCTCTTTGTGTAAAGCCCCTAGAATGTGTCCCCACACAACTGCCTCGGGGGAAGATGTCTGAGAAAGGGAAGTCTCATCTCCTCACACAAAGGAGGAGGCGGTGATTCTGCCCAGGTGGGTTCAGGGGGATTGGGGAGGGGATCACGATTCTCACTTCCATCTGAGGTCACATGAATGTCCCAGTTCTGCGTGTCACGGTCCCATTCCTTAAGCAGTGACCCGACTTTCACATAAACACTTGGCGACTTTAGAACCCAGCTCACCGGGCAACCGACACTACTAAATGTGGAGTCAGATTTTCAGCCATTGCCGCTCTGTGGCTGCAAGAATGAAATATTATTCAAGGCCAGGATGGAATGTCTGCAGTGTCTTGCCTGTTACTCAAGCTTAGACCTTGGCATTTCCTTTCTGAAAGCCCCAGAGCAGTCAGGGCAGTCCCCACCCCATTCTCCTTGCAGTCGTCATTACCATGTTTGTGGCCAAGCCCAGCAGCCAGTTGGCTTCCCAAAGCCTTGGTTCTAGTCGGTGCCACGTCCCAGTGAGCAACCACAGCAAACAATTGTAGGGAATTGTGGTGTCACTTCACACCATGCCCATGAGAATCCCATTTTCCATCGACGAGATGCCCTCCCTGCATCTTTGCATACCCAAGCAACCTGCACACACGCCCGTAGACATGAGAAAGCCCTGTGGTTGGCAAGGGTGGGAATAATAACTCCAAAGCTCCATGGAGTGTGGGGGAGAAGTCAAATAATTCCAAACGCATTCCCTCCTTGAGCTGCAGGAGAAAGCCATGAGGAAACGCATCCTCTGGTTGTGGGGCTGGGACTGGGAATAGATAGTCACACACCCCTTCAGCCGAAGGTGCATGGGGTCTTAGAGTGCTTTCATTTGTGGGTCAAAAAACCCACAGCCACAACCAAGCGTGCAGGTTTTGCCAAGAAAGCCTCAGATGCTTCATTCCAGCTCTTCTTTTCAGTCTGTTTCATGGGGCTAAAATGAAGGTTGGCAGGGCTGGCTCCTTCTGGAGGCTCTTGAGGGGGAATCTGTCCCTACCTTTTCCAGTTTCCAGAGGCCTCCACATGCCTTGGCTCGTGGCCCCTCCTCCACCTTCAAAGCCAGCAGTGCAGCCTCTTCTGCTTCTGTTGGTAAAGATTCTCTCTCCCCGCCCTCCTCTCTCTCCCTTCTTCGCTCTCCAGCCTCTCTCCTATAAGGGCCCCTGTGATAACAGTGGGTCCACCCACACAATCCAGGGTAATTGCTCATCTCAGATCCCTCACTGAATTATATCTGCGAAGTCCCTTTTACCATACACACATCCACAGGGCCAGGGATGAGGGTGTGGACATCGTTAGGGGACCATTATTCAGTCTACCACATGGCAGAAATTGACGGTCAGCAGGATTGCAAGTAAATGA
The DNA here is from genome assembly GCF_002776525.5 of Piliocolobus tephrosceles. NCBI lineage: Eukaryota > Metazoa > Chordata > Mammalia > Primates > Cercopithecidae > Piliocolobus > Piliocolobus tephrosceles. The sequence continues at coordinate 5,041,243 of NC_045447.1, forward strand.
ACAGGGTGTTTCTGGGAAGTGATGTGTCCTAAATGGAACACAGCTCAGAGGAGTGACAGAGAGAGGAGGGGCTGCATCTTCCCATTGTGTAGCCCGGAGAGGCTTCTCTGGGGAGGTGATTTTTAGAATTTTTATTTGGTATGTATTTCACATGCCATCATACTCATTCTTTAAAAGTGCCCAATTCGGCCGGGTGCGGTGGCTCGAGCCTGTAATCCCAGCACTTTGGGAGGCCGAGACGGGTGGATCACGAGGTCAGGAGATCGAGACCATCCTGGCTAACACGGTGAAACCCCGTCTCTACTAAAAAATACAAAAAACTAGCCAGACGAGGTGGCGGGCGCCTGTAGTCCCAGCTACTCGGGAGGCTTAGGCAGGAGAATGGTGGGAACCTGGGAGGCGGAGCTTGCAGTGAGCTGAGATCCGGCCACTGCACTCCAGCCTGGGCGACAGCGAAACTCCGTCTCAAAAAAAAAAAAAAAGTGCCCAATTCAATGGGTTTCAATAAATTCACAAGGCTGTGAAACCATCACCATTATCTAATTCCAGGAGATCTCCATCATCTTACAAAGGTCCCCACGCCCGTCAGCTCTCACCCCCATTCTTCCCTCCCCGCCCCGGAACCTCTCATCTACTTCCCGTCTCCATGGACCTGCCTGTTCTGGACATTTCATAGAAATGGAATCATATATATGTGTTCGTTGTGACTGGTTTCTTTCCCTTAGCATAATGTTTCAAGGTTTGCTCACGTGGTAGCATGTGTCGGTATTTTATTTCTTTTTATGACAGAATAATATTTCATTGTGTGGATAATACCACCTTTTTTATCCATTCATCTATTGGTAGACATTTGCATTGTTTCCACTTCTTGGGTTTTGTAATGTTGCTAGGGACATTTGTGCATAAATGTTTTCGTGGGAACATATGTTTTCATTTGTCCTGGATGTATACCTGGGAGTGGAATTGCTGAGTCATATGGTATTGAATCATTCTACGTGTAATTGTTGGATAAGCTGCCAAACCATGTTTTTCTGAGCAGCTGTGCCATTTTACATTCCCACCAGCAGTGCATGAGGGTTCTAATTGCTCCACATCCTTGCCAACCCTCATTATTATCTGGCTTTGTGATTCTAGCCACCCTAATGAATATGAAGTAGTATTTAACTGTAATTTTGATTTGCATTTCCCTAATGACTAATAACATTGAGGATATTTTCATATGCTTATTGGTCATTTTTATATCTTCTCTGAAGAAATTCTATTCAAGTAATTTCCCTTTTTAAAATTGGGCAATTTGTGTTCTTATGTTGAATTATAAGTGTATTTTATATATTGTTGATACTAGACTTATCAGATATGTGATTTGCAAGTATTTTCTCACACTCTGTATCTTGTCTTTTCATTTCCTTGATAGCGTCCATCGATGTACAAAAGTTTTTAATTTTGATGAAGTCCAACTTGTCTATTCCTTTGGTTGCATGCTATTTGGGTGTATAGAGAAGAATTCATTGTCAAAGCCAAAGTCACAGAGATTTACATATCTTCTCTTAGAGTTGTACAGTTTTAGCTCTTATATTTAGCTCTTTGATCCATTTTTGGTGAAAGCTTGTGTGTGGCGTGAGGTCTCACCTCATTCTTTGCATGTAGCCATCCAGTTGTCCCACAGCCATTTGTTGAAGACTGTTCTTGTCTTGGTGTCTCAACTCATTTTTGTACCTGTGTTTGTGGGGTGTTGATTTTCTTCACTTCCTTGGAATCCTTCTTTACCCAAACATCATTTTCTCTGGCCCTGTGGAGTTCCACCCACTGCCTGCATAGATCAGTATTTAGCTACGGTCTTGAGGACCCCTCTGCACGTTTCGGGAGCTCTTCCTCTGCACAGCGCTCTCCTGTTTGCTTCCTTGTCTCCCACATTCTAGTCGTCTGCGATGCCCAGAGTCGAACCTGCATCCTGCCCACGCTGTCTGACTCCTTGCTCTGTTGGGTTCCTCTCTCTGTGGTGGCTTGAAATTCCCTCCAGGCGTAAAGCTGCCATGATCCAGCTGAGCTCGTTAGCTCCCACTCTCAGGGATCACAGCCTGTGCTGTCTGCGTCCAGTGTCTGAACACAAGCGTTTCACACCTGGGGGCCAGTTTCCCTCTGTTTGTGGTGGGACAGTTAGGTCCATCCCCTGTTCTCCTGGATGCCCAGGTAGAAATCAATGCGCCCTCCTGGGTTATTGCCGCATCTTTCTGACTGCTTTCTTTGCTTCTGTATTCGGCCCCCAAATATCCTGGGTTATTGCCACGTTTTTTCTAACTACTTTCTCTGCTTCTATATTTGGCCCCCAAATCTGTGCTCAGTGCAGCAACTGGAGAGACCCCTTAAATACGGAAGTCGCAGCTTTGCCTTTGTCGGAGCTCCCCAGGGTCCTTCACTCAGAGCAGAAGCTGAAGTCCTCGTCGTGGTCCTTATGCCCTTCACGGCAGTTCCGCCCTCTCCCCAGGCTCACGTATGGCCAGTCTCCCTGGATCATTTGCTGTGGCCGCTCTGCCGTGTGTTCCTAGAAACTGCCAGTGCTCTCCCACCTCCAGGCTGGCACTGGATGCTCCTGCCACCCAAACTCCTCTTCCAGCTGACGAGCTCGTAACTTGCTTCCTTCATGTCTTAAATTCGATGTTTGAATGCCACCTTGGTGAGGCTGTTCCTCATCATTTCATTTAAAGGACAAATAATGCCTTATCCCGGCACCCCCTGTCCAACTTGTCCACTTTGCTTTTTCCATAACACTGATCACCATTTAAAATAATATGTAATTATATGAACCAGTGACCCATAGGATCCAGAGACAATAGATTGAACAGGGATTGCTTGCACAATGAACAATCAGCTATAGAGGTTTAAAGAGAACCACAAAGAATGGCTCAGGATTGCAGGAGGGCAGTTAAGGAAGACATAAATGGGGGCGGGGATCCTTTCCACAAGGCTGGGTTCAGATCTCATGGGAAAAGGTGTGGTTCTCCCAAGGGATGCTAGAGAAGTTTGCTGGGTTGCCCTGGCCACCGCTGGCCCATGGTCAGGGCAGAGGCCAGCAGGCAGGGAAATGCAGTCTGCCTCTGGCAAGCAGGAAGCCTCTTTTCCCTCCCAAGGCAGGTGGGCTGGGGCTGGGAAGCCTACAAAAGTCACTGGGAACTCACATGTGCGGATGCCACTGAATCTCCATAAGAAGCCATTTGGGGGGGTCCCCTGAATTCAATGTGGTGAGTGCCGCCAGATGTTCCTGACTTGTGCCACTGCCATCTGTATAGTAAGAGAAAGAAAAAGAGAGAAATGGAAGCATCCTAGAACCAGGCATCCTGGACCCAGCCTGGGAGGCACTTTCCCCTACGCCTCTACTAACAAAGCTTAGCATCACGCCAGGTGCACAAGAGAAGCGCCTGCTGGCTCCAGCTCCATTACCTCGGAACCAGCCATGAAGGATGCATGTGGAGCTGGAGGCAAGACATTGATAGCTGGCACCACAATTCACTTATTTATTTTGTTCATTTTATGTCCCCTGCACCTAGAATATGAGCCCCACGAGTGCAGGACATTTGTTTTATTCACTGATGTATTCCTTGTGCCCAAAGAATGAGAGGTATCTAGAAAGTCTGCAAAAATCAAACATAAAAATGAACCTTTATCATTGTTATTTTGATGGATATTTGAGGCATTTCCAAGATTTGTAAGTAAAGATTGAACCCATCTACTGATTCATATGTGGGAGTGTATCTGTTGAAATGATGCTTCTAAGTGGAGTTGCTGAGTCTTTGGCTCTAAGTTTTTCTTTTTTTTAAAGCGTTTATGCTCATTGTGATTTTTAAAATAAACATTTAATCTTGAGACACTGTAGATTCCCAGGCAGTTGTAAAAAGCCACACAGAGCTATCATGTGTATCTTCACCTGGTTTGCTCCAGCCCCAACCCCAGCAATGACAGACCTGTTATCCACTACTGCAATCTGCTCATTTCAAGAATGTCATCTATTGCAATCATAAAATTGTGGGATTGGCTTTTTTTTTTCCCATGCAGCAGCATCATTCTCTGGAGAGTCATCCCATTGTTGCATTTATCAGTAGTTTATCCCTTTTTACTTCTGAGTAGTGCTCCATGGTATGGATGTACCACAGTCTGTTTAACCATTCACCTGTTGGAGTACGTCTGTGTTTATAGATTTGGGCTATGACACATGTACAGGTTTTTGCATTGACATCGGTTTTCATTTTTCTGGGACAAAGTCCCAGGGGTTCTATTGCTGGGTTCTACGCTTGTTGCAGGGTTAGCTTGTTTTTGTTTTGTTTTGCTTTGTTTTAACCTGTCAAGCCATTTTTCAGAAGCTGTCCAGTTTCCATGCATCCTCACCAGCTTCAGTGTGATCACTATGATCTTATCTCAGCCACCTTGATAGGTATGTACTGATATATCATGGCTTTTATTTGCATTTCACTGATGACTAATGGCGTTGAGCATCTTTTCAAGTGTTTATTTGCCATTTGTAAGTCCTCTCTAGTCAAGTGTCCCTTCACATCTTTTGTCTACATTCTATTTTTGAAACTGTTGAGTTTTGAAAAATTCTTTGTAAAGTATAGAAACTAATTATTTGTTGAATATGTAGTTTGTCAATATTTTCTTTCAGTCTTTAGCTTCTCTTTTTATTCTCTTAACAGGGTCTCTTACAGAGCAAAAGGTTTTTATTTTGATGAAGTCTATTTTAACAATTTTTCCTTTTATGGATCATATTTTTGGTGACAAATCTAAAACCTCCTGACCCAGCTCCATATCCCAAAGGTTTTCTTTTTGTTTTCTAAAGCTTTTATAGTTTTAAGTTTTATGTTTAAGTCTATGATCCATTTTGAGTTAATTTTCATACAAGGTGTGAGACCTAGGTTGTGGTTCTTCTTTTTGTTTGGTGGTTTTGTCTGTGGATGTCTAGTTGCTCCAGCCCATTTGCTACAAAAGCTATCTTTCATTGAATTGCTTTTGCATCTTTGTAAAAACTTAATTGAGTATATGTGTGCAGGTCTGTTTGAGGATTCTTTATTGTCTGTCCCATTGATCTACGCATCTGTCCATCTGCTAGCTATATAATGAGTCTTGAAAGGGTAGCCTATAGCAGGGTATGGTGGTGTGCACCTGTAATCCCAGCTACTCAGGAGGCAGAGACAGGAGAATCGCTTGAACCTGGGAGGTGGAGGTTGCAATGAGTCGAGATTGTGCTACTGCACTCCAGCCTGGGCGACAGAGCAAGACTGTGTTAGGAGAAGGAGGAGGAGGAGGAGGAGGAGGAGGAGGAGGAGGAGGAGGAGGAGGAGGAGGAGGAAGAGGCTGGATTCCTCCCACTTTATTCTAAAAAAAAAAGTTTTAGTTATTCTAGTTCCTTTGCCTTTCCATATAAATGTTAGAATAATCTTGTCTATATCTACAAAAATTCCTTCTGGAATTTTGATAGTAATTGTGTTAAATGTTTATATTATTTGAGAGCGGGACCCCATGGCACCCGCTGCAGTCCACCCCTGGCAGCTTCAGAACACACATGCCCCACACTGAGCTCACACTTAGCTGCCACCGAGTCTTCGAGGTGACATTTGCCTGTGATAATTTCTAAAAAAACAAAAAAGACAGAAGTCTTAGAACAGAAACATTCTTGGGCTGGGCGAGGCTCCAGCTGTGGTAGTCAGTGTCAGGTGTGGCTGATGTCCATCCTTTCCTCCTCGCTGCTGGCCAGGGATTCAGCTGGACTAGGTTGCTTCTCTGGTGGGATAGCACCAACCTTCAGGGTTCTGAGTCCCCGGCTGTGCACCTTGGAGATCTGTGTTCCTGCTGTGCCACTTCACAGGCCTGGAAGCACTAGACGGTGCCCAGAGAACCCCAGAGTTCTGTGCATCCACCCCCTGCCTCTCCCATGGGATGGTGCACCTGCTGCTTGGTGACAGCCACACTCACTCATCCGGCAGTAGGTTAGCAAGACTATCACACTGTACGGACAAAAGAGAGATGGGCAGAAGTTTTAAAAGTTCTAATTTGCCTACAAAAGTAAAGGTGGCATCTGGCTCGCTCCTGGGCCCTGGGGAACACTGAGCACTTGCCCAGAGGATGCCAGTGATGGTGGGGCTGGAGCTGCCTGTCTCGCCTGGCATTGCCAAAGGTTCAGTGGGCGGAAACCCTCAGCTGTCTGAAGAAGCGGTGCATTTCAGATCAGGCCCTAGCAGGAAAGTCCCATGAGGCCCTGGTGAGAACCGGCCAGAGGACATGGGGTCCTAGTCAACTGTTGGACACCATGGTGTGGGCGGGTCTGGGAAGCTTTTCTTCTCCTTTTTTTTTTTTTTTTTCTTTTATGAGACACTGTCCTTCTCTGTTGCCTAGGCTGGAGTGCAGTAGTGCAATCACAGCTCACTGTAGCCTTGATATCTCAGGCTCAGGCAATCCCACCTCAGCCTCCTGCGTAGCTGCCACCACAGACGTGCACCACCATGCCCAGGTAATTTTTTGTTTGTTTTGTTTTGTTTAGAAACAGAAACTCCCTATGTTGCCCAGGCTGGTCTCAAACTCCTAGGCTCAGATGATCCCCCCCGCTTGGCCTCCCAAAGTGCTGGAATTCCAGGTATGAGCCACCAACTGTGCCTGGCCTCTTCTCTTCTTGTTGGTATTTGTCTATTACATGAACAGCAGGAGAAATATACCCAAAGGCTGGTGGCAGTGCCCTCCCCTAACTCACCCCTAACCCCACCAACAGACTCGAAACAGAACCAGAGCCGGGAAGTTTATTCTCTCAATGCAGAGGATTCCGTTGCCACTCGCTGCCATTTCTGCAGGATCACTCCTATGCGTCTTCCCTTGGACCTGACTGTGCTCAGTGCCAAGTCCCCGCCCATCCACTTCCTGGTGAGCGCCTCTCCTTGGATGAGTGCTTGTCTCCCTCTAGGTCACTTCACTTTGTTCTGTTCCTGGCCCAGTGCCGCACTCTTGGATATCAGCCTTTTTTTCTGAACAATTCATGGATGCCTGTTCTTCCTTTCTGGCAGCATTTAGAAGTTCTTTTTATTTAAAAACAAAACAAAACAAAACAAAAAAACAATTTTAAAAAAAACGCTTTATATTCTTGATCTTTCGAGATCTCTCCAGGATCATTTATTTTCATCTTTTAAGTCCAAGAGCTTTCCAGGATGCTCAGGCCTGTGTCTCTCCTTACCTGCCTTGCCTGAATGTGCGAGCACTTGCGCGTTCCTTCTGCCCGGGGAAATGTTATGCCATTCTTGGTCTCCTGTCCTCCACCCGTGCGCCTCCCTGCTCCTGGGACGCCCGGGGTTTGCAGGGAAGGCTCCCGCGCGCCCTGCCCCCTCCCGCCCGCGGGCTCTCACTCAGCTCTGGCTGCGAGCTTCCTCTTCGCAGTGGCCTTCACCTTCTGTCTAGCTGCGGTCTTTCCTGCATGGTCTCACTCATATCCCCGTTTGTAAAGCACGTGTTTCCGAGCCCAGTCTGCTTTTGCGCCGTGGCCGCCTGTCCTCAAGGGGAGCTTTTGGCGCCCGCGGTGGCCTCCGTTGCCGTCGCGGCGCTCTGGTTTCCGCTCTGTGGGCCGCTCGCTGGCTGCGTTCCCTTGCCCGTCCCCGGGCTCGGGTCCAGGTGCTGCTCTTCCCTGCAGGAGTGACCCGAGTTTGTCGTGGGTCCCACAGTCACTGGCTCTGTGGACGTTTTGCTCATCTCTTGCCAAGAAGCCTGGAGGAAGCCTTTCTGTCCCCAGCCTCCTCGGGGCAAAGGCCGGGGTGCCCGGGTCTCAGGCTTCAGGGCATTGCCTGTGTGCTGCTCTCTAGGGGCAGGTCAGGGGCCGGCTAGCGGGGCCTTGTGGAATGTCACGGGGGTGGCACTGCCTTTCCGTGGGGCCTGTCGGTCACACTCCCTCCAAGAAGGGGAACGGACCCACCCCTGGTGGAGTCCTGGGCCTCCGTCCCTGGCTGCCGGGGAAGCTGCAGCTGGGAGAAGAAGGCACCGGAGGTTCCCACACCGCCGCTCTTCCAGAACTCGCTCCGCCGCCGATTTGGAGCAGCTCACATTTTGTTTTGTTTTGTTTCTGCTTCCATCCGCAGTATTTATTTCTGCCTCCTGCGTTTCTGTTCTTCTCCAGTCTCCCCAGAGTCGGCTTCTTTATTTCCATCTCTGTAAGGAACCAGCTTCTGCCTCTGAGGAGCGTCTCTGCCTCGCCCTGTGCCGACTCCCAGCTAGCACTCCTGTCTCACGTTTCCTCGTCATTTCGGTTTTGCTCTGTTATTTGTTTTTTTGTTTATTGAGAGGGAGTCTCACTCTGTCCCCCAGGCTGGAGTGCTGTGGCGCCATCTCAGCTCACTGCAACCTCGCCTCCCAGGCTCGAGTGATTCTCCTCCCTCAGCCTCCCGAGTAGCTGGGACTACAGGAGAGGGTCACCACACTTGGCTAATTTTTGTTTTTTTGATTTTTTTTGAGGCAGAGTCTCACACTGTCGCCCAGGCCGGAATGCAGTGGGGCCATCTCGCTCACTGCAACCTCTACCTCCCGGGTTCAAGTGATTCTCCTGCCTCAGCCTCCTGAGTAGCCGGGATTACAGGTGCCCACCACCACGCCCATCTTATTTATTTATTTATTTATTTATTTATTTATTTATTTTGTATTTTAAGTAGAGATGGGGTTTCACCATGTTGACTAGGCTGGTCTGGAACTCCTGACCTTGTGATCTGCCTGCCTCAGCCTCCCAAAGTGCTGGGATTACAGGCGTGAGCCACCGCACCCAGCCTAATTTTTGTATTTTTAGAGAGATGGGGTTTCACCATGTTGACCAGACTGATCTTGAACTCCTGAACTCAAGTGATCCACCCGCCTCAGCCCCAAAGTGCTGGGATTTCAGGAATGAGCCACTGTGCCTGGCCTGCTCTGTTATTATTTTTAGTATTGATTTGAACACTTGGTTCATTTATTTCCATGTTTTACGTTTCTTTCTTTCCTTTTTTCTTTTTTTTTTTTTTTTTGAGATGGAGTCTTGCTCTATCGCCCAGGCTGGAGTGCAGTGGCGTGATCTCGGCTCACTGCAACCTCCCCCTCCTGGGTTCAAGCGATTCTCCTGCCTCAGCCTCCCGAGTAGCTGGGATTACAGGTGCCCACCACCATGCCTGGCTAATTTTTGTATTTTTTTTTTTTAGTGGAGGCAGGATTTCACCATGTTAGCCAGGCTGGTCTTGAACTCCTGACCTGAAGTGATCCACCTGCCTTGGCCTCCCAAAGTGCTGAGATTACAGGCATGAGCCACTGCGCCTGGCTATATTTCCATGTTTTATTTTTCTAATGCTTATGTCTGTAATTTTCTCTAAGTGCAACAAAGGACACCTTTAGCTGCATCCAACAAATGTTGATATAGATTGCTGTCATTGTTATTCATCTCTCAGTAGTTCATAAGTTCCTTTGTAATCCTAAGAGTATACACTGTCAATTATGGGAACCTATTGCTACTTCCTTTCTAATATATGGCTGAAAAGTTTTTGCAAACATTTCTCATGTACTTAAATTAATTTGTGGGTTTTGGTAGTTGCATATTTCCACAAACATCTATTCGATGAACTTAACTGATCACGTTATTTACATCTTAAACGCTCAAATATTTTTCTCTACTTCATCCGTTTGTTTCTGAATATCTCTGTTAAATAATCTCGCTTCAGTTGTTGATTTCTCATGTTCTCCTTAAATTCAATTAGTTTTTGCTTCATATATTTAGAATTTATCATTGTTTTGGTGTGGTCAGCTTAATGGTGGTGATTTTCTTTTCCCTAAGGATGATCATTCCTGTTATCAGCACCAAGCATCTTTGTGTGTTCACATTTGATGTTTCTCCTCATATTTCACAGCAACTTCTTTTGGAAAATATATTTTCCTTTTCATTCTTTGGTTTTTAACATGAGTCTCTTTCTGATTTTTTTATTATTTTATTTTGAAATTCACATAGAGAAAAAAAGTGTGTTTTTTTTTTTTTTTTTTTTGATGGACAGTTCTGTGGATTTTAGCACGTGTATAGATTTTTGTTTGTTTGTTTTTTGAAACAGTCTTGCCCTGTCGCCCAGGTGGGAGTGCAGTGGCGCGATCTCTGTTCACTGCAACCTCCACCTCAAGGGTTCAAGCGATTCTCCAGCCTCAGCCTCCCAAGTAGCTGGGATTGCAGGTGCCCGCCACCATGCCTGGCTAATTTTTGTATTTTTAGTAGAGACAGGATTTCACCATGTTGGCCAGGCTGGTCTCGAACGCCTGACCTCAGGTGATTCATTCTCCTCAGCCTCCCAAGCGCTGGGATTACAGGCATGAACCACTGTGCACAGCCACATGTATAGATTTGTGTAACCACCACTGTCATCAGCACACAAAGCAGATCTGCCACTCCCAGTACCCCCTCCTGCTTACCCTCCACAGTCAAATCCTCCCCCAGCCCCTCACCTCTGGAGACCTCAATCTTTCTTCCGTCTCTATAGTCGCGTCTTCTCTAGAATATCACATAAATGGAATTGCATAGTATGCAGCCTTTTTAGACTGGCTTCACTCATTTAGCATATTAGTCCATGCTTTTGAGCATATCAACAGCTTGCTCCTTTTAATTGCTAAGAAGTATTTCATTGCATGGATGGACCACAGTTTGCCCAATTGATGGTGAAGGCGTTTGAGTTGTTTTCAGTTTCTAGCAATTATGAATGGAGCTGCTACACACATTTGTGTACAAGTTTTGTTTTTGTTTTTTTGTTTTGTTTTGTTTTTGCTTTTGAGATGGAGTCTCGTTCTGTCACCCAGGTTGGAGTGCAGTCGTGTGATCTCAGCTCACTGCAACCTCTGCCTCCTGGGTTCAAGTGATTCTCCCACCTCAGCCTCCCGAGTAGCTGGGATTACAGGTGCACACCACCACGCCTGGCTACTTTTTGTATTTTTATTAGAGACGGGGGTTTCACCATGTTGGCCAGGCTGGTCTCAAACTCCTGACCTCGTGATCCACTCGCCTCAGCCTCCCAAAGTGCTGGGATTACAGGCGTGAGCTACCGTGCCTGGCCTTGTACAAGTTTTAACTATAAACATGTGCGTCCTGTATTTTCATTTCATTTGCGTAAATGCTAACAAGACAAATTACTGGGTCATATGGTAAGTATATATCCAAATTTATAAGAAATCGCCTGACAGTTTTCCGAAATAGTTGTGCCATTTTGCATTCATGGCAGCAATATAAGGGTTGCGGTTGTTCCACATTTTTGCCGGCATTTTGTAGTGTGAAGGTTCTTGGGAAATAGTTTTGCCATTTATTAGGTGTACAGTGGTGTCTCCTGATGGTTGGTGTGCGTTTGCCTCGCGGCTGGCGATGCTGTGTTTCGGCTCTCGCACGCCTATTTGCCATCCGATTGTCTTCTTGGGTGAAGTGTCTGTTCAAGGATTTTCTTTTCTTTTATTGAGCTGTTCCCCTCCCCTCCCCTCCCCTCCCCACCCCTCCCCACCCCTCCTCTCCCCTCCCCTCCCACCCCTCCCCACCCCTCCTCTCCCCTCCCCTCCCACCCCCACATCACTTCCCAGA
>NC_045447.1:5053217-5057969 GCF_002776525.5 Piliocolobus tephrosceles
TCTCTTTTGAGACAGAGTTTCCTTCTTGTTGCCCAGGTTGCTGGAGTGCAATGGTGGCAATGGTGTGATCTTGACCACTGCAACCTCCGCCTCCTGGGTTCATGCAATTCTCCTGCCTCAGCTTCCCAGGTAGTTGGGATTACAGGCATGTACCACCATGCCCGGCTAATTTTGTATTTTCAGTGGAGACAGGGTTTCTCCATGTTGGTCAGGCTGGTCTCAAACTCCCGACCTCAGGTGATCTGTCTGCCTCAGCCTCCCAAAGTGCTGGGATTACAGGCTGTGAGCTACCAAGCCTGGCCCTGAGCTGTTTTCTTTCTTGATCTTGAGGTTTGACATTTCTTTGTGTGTTCTTTTGTTGGGATATGTAATTTGCAGATATATTTTTCAGTGTGTAGCTTTAAAAAAAATTCTTTTAACAGCATCTTTTGCAGAGCAGTTTTTAATGTTGATGACGTCCAACCCATTCCTTCTCCTTGAATGAGTCACCCTTCTGGTGCTCTAGCTGAGAATTCTTTGCCTAACCCCAGGTCCTGACGGTCTCTCCTTTGTTTTCTTCTGAATATGTTGTAGACTTGCGTTACATGGAGACCTGTGGTAGCGCGGGAGCTGGCTTTGTGTGAGGCAGGCCTGTCGCTCATATCAAGGACCATCGATCTGCCTGTGGACCAGCAGCTGTTCCAAACCCAGTGGGTGAAAAGATCGTCCTTTCTCCATAGAACTGAGCCACGGGTTCCATTAATAAATGAACCCTGTCCGTGTGGCTGTTTCTGAATGTTCTATCCTGTTCCATCGTGTGTGTGTACAGCCCTTCCCAACACGCATGCTCACACCCCCTATACACACACATGTGGAGAAAACGATTTCTTAGCAGCCCGTGTGGCTGCTGCCCGCATCCCCTTCCTGGCCTGCCAGCGTCCATCCGCACGTTTCCTCCCACAGAGCCTGCTGGGCTGTGGACAGACACTGCCTCTCGGGCCCCGCAGGTGTCCCTGAGTGTCCAGGCTCCTGCTGAGAAGGGGCCAGCCGTGGAGTCTCATTCAGGGGCTGGATGGTCAAAGGGCCTGGAGGAACACCTTTTCCTCTCTGAGATCCGGTAGTGGGCGGGAATCCTGCCTGTCATTGGGAGAAGGTCAGCATGGTTAGGGAACACCAGAGCCTTTCTCTGTGGCCCCTGGGGGCTGGGACCTGTCCACTTGTCTCTGGCCCAAACAGGCAGTGGCCCTGCCTCTCTCCACCCTGGGGACGGCAGGACACCCCCCAGCAGCCCTCCCTGCAGGGAATGACTGGGTTGGGCTGACAGCTATGGTGCTGCCACCTGGGGGAATTGGGAGTGGGTGGGGAAGGTGGTGCCTGGCCCTGGGAAACACAAGGGTGCCATTGTGAGCCTGGCATCACCTGCAGCCCTGGCCTCCTGCTGGGGTCAGCCCTGGGTCATAGGACAGATGCTTCAAGTTCAGAAGCTCCCCCAGTCCCAGGAAGGAACCCAAGAACCCCTGGCTTAGACAGCAGTCGGGGGTCAGGTCAACAAAAAAAATTTTTAAATGCTGATGCTTAGGCCTGTGGACCAGGCATCTCTAGCATCTGGGCCCCTAATTCTGAGTCCAAGATTCCCACTGTTTTGCACCCACCGTGCCTCCGCACCCTCATTTTCCTCTCTGATAGCTGGTCAGCTTCCAGCTACACTCATGTCCACCTGGGCCAGAAGACTCGAGCTCCCCTCTCTTTGCCTTTTCCCTGGTAAGCACCCCTGCCTAGGTCCTCCTTCTTTCCTCACTCCTAAAGGGACAAGACTCATTCAATTCTGAGAGTCATCCTCAGCCTCTGGACCCAGGGATTCCTCACCTTTGGCATGGGAGACCCCTGAGGTCAAGGAAAATGATTCCCATGCGGCCCGGGAATGAGGCAGGAACTAATGTTGGAAAGACAGATCCTGGTGGTCAGTCTAAGTGGCAGGGATTGTGATGCACTGTCATTTATGCATGTCATCAGGACAAAACTGCACTTGAATATTAAGGAAAGGGCTTGGTAATAGAATTGGTTAGAGGACCTGGAGCTCTCAGTTGTGTCAGGGAAAATGCAGACTCAGCCACACAATCATAATAGTTTCAATCCCATGTTGCTCAGTCATCTAGTAAATGAATGGATGAATGGGTGGAGGATGGATGAATGGATGAATGGATGGATGGATGGATGGTGGATGGTGGATGAATAGATGGTGGATAATGGATGGTGAATGGATGAATGGGTGGGTGGGTGGATGGATGGATGAAAGGTGGGTGGATGGATGGAAGGTGGGTGGATGGATGGAAGATGGATGGATGGACAGATGGTAGATGAATGGACAGTGGATGGATGGATGATGGATGGTGGATGGATGGATGGGGAGGTGAACAGATGGATAATGAATGAATGGATGGATGGTGGATGGATGCATAGTGGGCAGATCACTTGAGGACAAGAGTTCCATGCCAGCCTGGCCAACATGGTGAAACCCAGTCTCTACTAAACATACAAAAAGTAGCCAGGCATGGTGGCTGGCACACACTTGTATCCCATCTACTCAAGGGGCTGAGGCAGGAGAATCACTTGAACCCAGGACGTAGAGGCTGCAGTGAGCCACATTATGCCACCGCACTCCAGCCTGGGTGACAGAGTGAGATTCTGTCTCCAAAATAAATACATAAATCCTGTCCTTATCATATGCTGAAACTCACAAAGCAATAATGTCAATTCTATAATTATGAAATTGCAGGGGACACATTTCCACTATTACTTTGGGGACATTATCACATGAGAATTTTTGTTGGTCAGGGATCTCAAATTCAAATGCCCACAAGCAAGTAATTAAAAAAAAAAAAAAAGAGGCCTAGAGACCAGGTATGAACTACTGAGACAAAGATTAACAACAGGAGGGTAGAGATTAAATGTGAATACTGAGGGTGCTGAAGAGCAAGTCTAAATGCAGTCATCCCACTGCAACACCAAAACCCGAGAATGCAGAAGTCCCTCATATAAAATGGCATAGTATTTGCATATAACCTACGCACATCCTCTCCTATAATGTGTTTATTTATTTTAGACAGAGTCTCGCCCTATCACCCAGCCTGGAGTGCAGTGGCATAATCTCAGCTCACTGCAGCCTTAACCTCCCAGGCTCAAGCAATCCTCCCACCTCAGCCTCCCAAGGAGCTGGGACTACAGGCACGTGCCAACTTGCCGACATAATTTTTGTATTTTTTGTAGAGATGGGATTTTGCCATGTTGCCCAGGCTGGTCTCGAACTCCTAAGCTCAAGCAACCCACCTCCCTCGGCCTCCCAAAGTGCTGGGATTATAGGTGTGAGCCACCGAGTTCAGCTTCTCTCCTATACTTGAAATCATCTCTAGATTACTTACAATACCTAATAAAATGCCTATGCACCAACTGATTCTCATGAATTGAATGTAGTACTTGGCATTCAGGACACTCAATGTTGCTTTTCAGAACTTTATGGATTTTTTCCCAAATATATTTCATCTACGGTTGATTGAATTCATGAATATGGAACACACAGATAAAATGGGTCCATTGTACAGAAGATGATGGAGACTAAGGGGAAATATTGAGGATAACAGAGGCCAAGTGTAAATACCGAGGAGGGTGGAGAGCAAGTGTAAGTACCGAGGAGGGTGGAGACCAAAGGAAAATACGGAGAATGATGGAGAGCAAGTATAAACTTCAGGATGATGGAGACTAGGTGCAACTACTGAGATTGATGGAGACGTAAATGTAAATTTGAGGATGATGGAGACCAAGTGTAAATGCAGAGGGTGATAGAGGCCAAGGGTAAATATGGAGGATGATGGAGGCCAAGTACCGATATGGAGGATGATGGAGACCAAGTGGAAATACTGAGAATGATGGAGACCAAGTGGAAATACGGAGGATGATAGAGGCCAAGTATAAATACTGAGGAGGAGACCAAGTGTAAATACCGAGGAAGATGAAAACCAAGGGTAAATACGAGGAGGATGGAGCCCAAATGTAAATACTGAGGGGGGTGGCAACCAAGAGTAAATACCAAGAAGGGTGAAGACCAAGTATAAATACCAAGGATGATGGAAAGCAAGTGTAAATGCCACAGATGATAAAGACCAAGTGTAAATACAGAGAATGATGGAGATCAAGGGTAAGTACCGAGATGATAAAGACCAAGTGTAAATACTGAGGAAGATGGAGAGCAAGTGTAAATACTGAAAAGGATGGAGACCAAGGATAAATACCGAGAGTGATGGCGACCAAGTGTAAATACCAGGGAGGTTAGACAGCAAGTGTAAATACCGAGGAGGGTCGAGAGCAAGTGTAAATTGAGGAGCGTGAAGATCCAGTGTAAAATACAGAGAATGATGGAGACCCAGTGTCAATTTGAGGATAACGGAAACCAAGTATAAATACCAAGGAGAATGGAGAGCAAGTGTAGAATACTGAGGACGGTGGAGAGCAAGTTTAAATGTGGTGGACGATGGAGACGAATTGTAAACACCGAGGAGGATGGAGAGCAGGTGTAAATACGGAGGACGATGGAGAGCAAGTTTAAATGGGGAGAATGATGGAGATGAATTGCAAACACCGAGGAGGATGGAGACCAGGTGTAAATACCGAGGAGAATGGAGAGCAAATGTAAAATACCGAGGAGGGTGGAGAGCAAGTTTAAATGTGGTGGATGATGGAGACGAATTGTAAACACCCAGGAGGATGGAGAGCAGGTGT